>NW_028185395.1:1929494-1982774 GCF_003343005.1 Rhea americana | reverse complement strand
ATAGACTGGTGCCAGAGCAATGAAGAACTGGAGGACATATCCTTACATCTGTAAGGAAACTCAGCAGCCTCCTGAGCAAAACTGGAAGTGCCCAAATATCTGAGATAATCTTACTTGTGGCTGAGACAGACTTAAAGAAAAGAGTTGGGAATTGACCCAGACTGAGGGATCAGTACAAGGGTATTTATTAGCATCCTTCATGTATGTAAGTGTAGGTACAACCCCATGCAATCTGTAATTTTGAAATGCAGACAAAGGAAGACACTTGGGCAGATAGGACACATACCCATTTTTTGTGTATTACATGTTTTGGCAAGCTGGTAAGATGCATGTCTGAGGCATTTGGCTTGTTACACATCACAGATAATAGGCCAAGTCAAAGACAGATTCTGCTTACTGCATCAGAAGAAAATGAAACATAGATTTGCTCACACTCGTATGAGAAAGCTGTATTTATTCCAGGATATTACTGGCTGCTGCCCTCCTCCCTGGGCTGCTGGGGCCCTGCAGCTGCTGCTGGGCCATCACTCCCTCCTTGCTCCTATCTAGCTTGGTAGGGCTGAGGACCAAGGTATCACAGCTCTAACCTGTGACCAAAAGCACACATGCAGCTTTCTGTCTTACTGCAACCTGTGCAAGCAACCCATGCAATTAGTCTTGAGCAACTTCTCTATCTCCTAGATCAGCCTGAATTGTTCACAAGGCAGCTCCAGCAATCTGCCCACAGGCTGGCTCTCCCCACTTGCCCAGACTCCACTCTCCTGTGTCCTGCCCACCTCCTTCTCCACCTAGCCAGGCAGATTGCTACATCCTGGGAAGGAGACGGAGCATTAAATTGACTGTTCTGCTGCGATAGGTGCAAAATGTACGTCTTTTATCTTCTTCCTACTGTGAGGATCAGGGAGAAATGCCAGGAACTGGAAGTCCTACAGAAATTCAAACTGTCCCCCTTTCCTTTGAACACTGGGTACATTCCCTTCTTGCCATAGAACCCTTCTTGAACTCACCTTTGTGTGATTTGTGGCAGGATCATTCCTTACAGATCCTGGCATGACTGAGATCTGATCATGTTCTGGGTCTCTAAGCACTAATAATAGTATTTACATGCATTGCAGCAGTAACAAGGAGCTGACAGGTGGAGTGTGGAACACATTGATCTGAAATGGTACCAAACTGGGAAAGGCAGTCAGCACATGAAAGTCTAGTCTTAAAATACAGCATGTCAGCTCAGAGGAGACATGGCTCAGTCTGTCAAAATCAAATGCAAAATGACTGATTTAGGAAGAAATAAATAAATGTGTCGAATGCAGACTGATTCATTAGGCTGCACAGCTTCAGTGTGATTTCTAGTATTTAAGCAGAGAAATCAGTGTTTCCCACTTCTAACTTCTGTTTGCTACAGAGGGTTTGAATAGATGCTGTGCTCTTCTAGACTCCCACCTCTCTCCTCCTTTTCACCCCCTGCGCAGTCCCCCTTAGTTTTTGCACTAGTGCTTACCAGGGGGAAGCCGCACTGTATAACTTAGATCTGTATGTGGAATAACAAGTGGATCATGCCAAGAGACACAGGGAGGCAGAAATAGAGCACAGAAGGCTTCCGCCATGGTCAGGAACTGGAAAATAACAAGCGTACTGGTTTTAGAAGCAATGTGCTGTCAGTGTACTTCCTGGAGAGCACAGCAGCTACCCACTGACTCCAAGGGCTGCCCCTACACCTCAGGTCCCTGTGAGGAGTGGATAAATATGAGTCCTTTCAACACTGCAGCTCTTATACTTTCCAGATAATGGTTTGGAGAAGTGGTGCTTTCAGTCCAGGCATGAGTTCATAGAGATGTCAAATCAAACTCTTTTGATTCCTGACCAGGAGAAGCAGTGCTGTCCTTTACCTCATTTCCTAGGCCTAGACTCCTTGATGGAGAAGATGCCCAAGTCCTGAAAGAAATGGCAAGCAGAAGTTGCGCTGCGGGAGTCTGGGCACAGGGAGGAGTCCCAAACTGCCTTCCTACAGGGTCTGCTCCTTCAGCACTTCTCTGCTCGGTTGAGGCTGCCTTGGTGACTGGAGGATGTGTCCCTGCAGCATTAAAGCCCTCCTTATGCTGAGTGCATTCAGATTGCAGCCTCTGCCACAAAGCTCAGGACATTACCATTAACTCTGCAGCTTGGGGGCCTGCAAGAAGGAAGATGAGGCCTCCCCTGCCAGCCAGCTCTGGCCCCTGGGCATGTAGCATGGCAGCAGATGCCCCAGAGAGCCTGTATCATCCACACCCTCCACTCTTATTGATACCTGCACTGTCCAGATTTTCCTGTCCCACTGCAGTATAGATATCCAGTTTAACCACATATTGGGGACATTTGTCCTCACTTCTTTCTGCTGGAACATTTGAGCCCTCCTCCCTATTCCCAGAGAAATGCAGAGTGAAAGGGGACAGAAGAGGGATAAGATGTGAAAGAAGCCTCAATACTCCTTGATTAAAAAGGGAGAGATAGAGAAAGTGTTATGGTATTGAGAAGGAGGAGAAGGAAAGAAAAAGAGAGAGGAAGGTGGCAAGCACATAAAGCGGCCAACAGAGCAGAAACGGAGAGGCACTGAGTGCAGAATGGGAGAAATAGTGAACAAAAGTGCCTCTGGTGAGGGGAGGTTGCAGGTGTCCCTAGAGCAGAGAGGAGTGGTTGGGTAGTGCTTTTACAGAAAAGAAGCCCCTGGTATGGGCCATGAACCAGGCCTGCAATAAAGTGTGATAAATGCAGACATGTCCAAGATGCACACAGGTAAACATAAACATCTAGAGAGGAGCCTTGCTGTAGAGAAGTCCATTAGTTTTGTGACTGAGCTCAGGAGGCTGAGCTAGATCTTCCTCTTACCTTTAAAGGTATTTTTTCAGTCTCCCTTCTGGCTAGAGCTCCCTGTTTTGGTGTGTGGGGGAGGGAAGGAGTAGAAATTGCTTGATTAATTGCTTTAAATAAGGAGCTGCTTCTGGTGGTACAGAGCCTGTGCACATAGCAAAAATGCTTACACTGACAGAGGGAATGTGTTAGGACAGATGGAGGTGCTTCAAGTCCCACAGGAGGTGAGTGGTACATACTGTGGGCTCAGGAGGGGAGAAGTCTTCAGGGAATGCACAACAGGATAAACTAGAAAAGGGTCTAGAAATGGCTTCCTCCAGTAAGCTGATAACTCTAAGTCAGGCCCTTCTGACAGGGTCACATTGGCCTCAGGCTGTCCATGCTTTTCTACGTAAGTATTGGAAGAAGTATTGCACAACCTTCTCCCCAAGCTTTGCTGACCTCTCTGGCCTCCCTAAGCAGCCAGAGCAACATGCTGCCAGGAAGGCAACAAACCCAACCAGTGAGCCGAGAGCATGCTGCCCAGCACTTTCTGAGCCCAGAGAAGCCCCGACCAGATAGTAAGCAGATTTTGCTTTGCAAATTACTCAGGGCATTTCCCATAAACCCAATCAGCATCACCTAGAGGCTCTGAGCAGGGAAACACAGTGACATTACAAAATGTCTTCCAAAAGGGTACACGGCCATATTTTTTCCATCATTTCCCCATTTGTGGGGAGGAGGAGGAAATCCAATACTGATTAAGAGGGGGACAACCTTATCATAACCTCAGCATGGCAGCTTTCCAAAACTGCCCAAAATTGTGGTGTGGGACAGTTCTTTCCCTAGAAAACCTTGGCTGAGAAAAGGAGATGAGGAATGCTCTGATGGCCAATCCGTTTTCCACCCAGCTTCTGTGTGCACTGTGCCTGAGGAAAAAGTGCTTGCGGGCTAATATCAGGATAGAAAGCAAGTCTAAAGAGGACATACAGTCAACAAGAGCAAAACAGAGCTGCATCCTAAATAAAATATAATCAATCTTACATGCTTAAAAATTCATGTTTCAGGCTTCCCCAAATCACAACATTGGATTAAAGAATGACTTAAGGACTCTGCTCAAAAAACGAGAAGAAAACAGGCAAACAAAGAAACCTCGGCCTACCTGGAGGTCTTTTTGTCTTCTGATATCTTTGTCTTAAGGTTCACTGTTTTTTTTTAACCATCTCTCTGTGACCGTGAGGTCTAGAAACAACATAAAAGTTGAAGACTCAGATTCTCATGCGATCGAAAACATATAGGCATTTGGAAAGCAACAAATACGACAAGATTCATGATATGTCACATGAGTGAGGAAATTAACATCTTTGAACCATCACCAACTTTTACCATTAACACAATGTCACCTTACACTGGCAGAGACTAATGAGGTGCTGTAAGAACCAGCTTCAAGGACTTTTTGAAGTCAAATTTACTTTCCCCTTGTTTGTTTTATGCTGGCACTTACCTACACCTCAGTCAGGACTGGGAGGTCACCTTGCTGGGAGCTTTATAAAGACCCAGTTCTTTCCCTCAGGAGCTCATAATCCAGAATGCTATGAGGTCTAGTAAGAGAGACTGATAGGACTAAAGATCTGTAAGGCCTTGAGAACTGCAACTAGCAAGTTTCAAGATACAATCTGGGAAATGAGACCTTTCAGAATAGACAGAGAAAAAGGCAAAAAAACCCAGTCAACATACTGAATGATCACAAAAATGTGGAAGAAAGTTAAATATGCAGAGGCAGCTAATGCAAACTGGCAAGTTCCATGGCTCTATTGGTGCTGAGCCAGATGGATTCGTGCCATCTGGCCCACAGTCATGCTGGAGGCTTTGATTAGATGAGAAGCAGTGACTGATGAATGAGAACGCACAGATGCAGGGCAGGTGGAAGGGGCAAGAGGAGGGGAGACAGCACAAGACAGAGCCAGTCAGATGGTAGCATGTTTGGACTTGCACAACTGTTACAATAAAATCTCCAAGGCTTAATTTTAATTCAGATGTCTGAGCCCACTTCCACTAAGTTCTTTCATTTTCCAAGAATGGCCAAAAGCCTCTTTCTGCTGCGCACAAGAGCTTTATGTCACAAGGGAGTATGGTGTCTTATGAGATTCTCAATATTCATTTTTAGATCAGAATAATTTGGGACTATCCCAGGGAAAATTTCTCATACTCTCTCTGCTTCTGCAGATTAGCCCAGAAATGGAATAGAACTGTAGACAGGAAACCTAAACCCCCATTAATGTGAATCTGTTTTGACTCAGCAGGATCAAAAGAGCTGTAACCGGGCATGTTGGATCTTCAGCCCAAGTCTGCCCCTTCCTCTTCAAAACCACTCTACTCTTGCAAGCACAGTTTGAGTTTCATGTGAGATGTTTCTTTGCTGCTCTCAGTGTCATTTGAAACTATTACCCCAAGTTACATATTGACCTACAGTGTTATGCCCAGTGAGCAGGAAAACTGGCGAACAGGCAGGCATTGTGCACAGCCAACCCGATACATCTTCTCAGTGTGGTAGCCAGCTCTCCCAAACTCTTAGAGTTACTTCGCAAAGCTTCCTTAGTGATCCATTTTGCCTCCTAACAGCAGGGCCTTAAGGGGAGATAGCAAAGCAAGGAGCTTTGCCATAGCAGAAGCATCACCTAGCTCACAAAATAGAGGCAGATTCCTATACTTTCTTCTACTGACAAGGGTGAGAACAACCCAACTATTTCAACATGCATGAAAAAGTCCACTCAGAGTGTGCCAGGATGCCTGCCTGCAGGCCTGCATGAGGAGCATCTGGAGAGTGCCCCCCTTGCCATGTGCAAAGTCTGCCCTCAGACCAGAGATGTCTTGCTCACATAGCTGAAATATGTTCTTCAGAATCAGTTCCTTATATACCTTATATATGGATGTCCTTATAACACACTCCTTAAAAACAATGCTAATGGAGGTGTGGAGCCCAAAATTAGGAAATGCCATGATTAAGGCCACCTGTGCAACCTTACTTCATCACCCTTGTGTGCCTGCATTAGGAAATAATCTCTAATTATCTGCTCTGCAAATTCTTGCTTTACACAGCACACAAGATGGACAGCACAAGCAATGAGCTGCTTTTCGTCTTTGGCCTTTTCTGCATTCAGAATGGCTGCAGGCTTTATATACTGCATGCTACTCCAGCCCTGCTCTAGAAGAGATTATTTCAGAGCTTTTTCTAAATTCTCCATCATTACTGTACCAGAGCATTTGCAAAATGAGTTCACACCACTTCACAAAACCCATTTTAAAGATGGAAAACTAAGATGAGAAAGAGAAAACACAAGAATACTCCAGTTTTGGCATCAGGCTTGAAATTCCCAGAATCTGGGCATTCCCAGCACTCAACATTATACAGTACTCAGTATCTTCAAGGACAGAAACCACTGAAATCAGCTGCAGCAAAAAGTGTGCAACATGTCTGCGAGTCAAATTCTAACACTTCCACTTGTAGCCAAATTGAAGGAACAGCTCATGATTGCCTGATTTCAGCCACTTGTTTCCCATTACAACATGAACTTTGCAGAATAGCCTGGAACAGAGTTCAATCTAAGGCAACAAGAGAATATTTGGGACTCAACCTGGTCCTTTTCAGGTAAATATACAACATCTTTGTATCTGTACCTAGATACCACTATTTCACTTATATGTATTTTATGCATCCATGGTACCAGTTTATACGTAATGACACACATACAAATAGGCAGCATGTTTCAGGAGGCCTTGCTGCCTGCAGAGCAACTTCAGGGCTCTCCAGTTTGATTTCCATTCTCTGTTCAAGTGGTGAATATACAAGGAGGTGCATCCTTTTCTGCATGCTCCCTACAGGCTTGACCCCCTGGAGTTGAGAGGAAAAATAAAATTTCTTCCAGTCTTGCTTTCTTCTCACTCACAGCTCTTTGGCTATCCACTCCTCTTGTTTTGTAGCTGAAGTCCTAGTCATTCCAGCCAACCTCTCCACTACCAGCCTTGCAGTCGGCTGCAGTCAGTCTCTCTAGCACATAAGCTCCTAACAAGCTCAGCCAGCAGAGGATTAACGTCTCAATCCATCAGGCACCACACCAGGTGCCCTCGGTTGCTTGGTATCTCCCCTGACTGTAATCTCCCCTGACTGCCAGGCACCAGCCAGCCACTTTGTGCCAGAGCCCTGCCTGCTTGCAGTTCAGACCTGGGGCCTAATCCCTGCGCCTTATTCCCATTTCTGCCCCACTGCACCCTGACGTTGAAGCTGAGTTCTCTGATTACACATCTCCGTCTTTGACCTCTGTTCTCCTGTCTCCTTCAGGGGACAAACCAACCTTCTTCCAGCCGCTGGGCCCTAGCACGCATTGCCATTCACAATCCTACAACACCAGTCTCAGTTATTGCTTCCTGGGCCAGCCTCTCACTCTACAGGCTTGGTCCTCACCTCGCCTCAGTCTTTTTTCTTAAAGATTTCCCTCACCTTGGCTCTCTCCACACCACCGCCTCCTTGCTTAGATGTCCCTTCCTCCACCCTTCATCTGAGGCAGACCAGCCTTTCTGCCTCTCCACCATGAACTCTGTTTTCTAATCTCTGAACCCTTTCCTGCTCTGCTGGTGTTCCCCAGTCCAATCTACCTTGCTTTCTCCCAAGCCTCACCCTTGTCTCTCGACAGCTCTTGCTTCCCATCTTCTTTTCACCCATTTAGTCTCCTCTTTATGTGCCAATCATAGGCAGCGTTCATAATTTAAGTAGGTTTTTCACAAGAGAGAGGAAAAAAAATACCCATCCATAACACAGCTGCTGCCAGATTTCAGGACCTTTGTTCTAGAACACGGGTAGTTTGAAGAATAGATCCTTAACAAAAGGAAAGGTACTTTGTTTTGTCCTAGGAAACATTCTCCTAGGAAATACTTCAGTGGCTATCATCTGAGAAATTCAACCTGATACAGACATCTGCAATAAAAAACTTTGTTTCGAACTATTGAAGTCTGACAAATCTGTAGCTATCATAAAGCAGGATTTTATATAATGGGGGGCATCAGACAAGTTAAAGCATATACTCTGGTTTTTGCCCAACTAATAGTGATCTTGCCCTAAGAGAAGTGAAGGATGGAGAAAAGTCCAAGTGTCCTACTCTGTGTTGGACACAGTGTGCAGCTCTGAGCTAATAAATTATGTTCAAGTCAGCTCTGCTTTGGGAAGGTGAAAGAAATTCAGAATCAAAGACAACAGAGCCAGATGTAAGTTCATTTGTGTTGTTACATGTCTCCTGTGCAATGACACAATGTGCTGACTGTGTCTTTAAAATTATTCAGATATGTTTCTGAAAAACTGGACACATATACAAGATAAGACAGCAAAACTCTGTCATACTGTTAACTACAAACTGCGTGCTTTTAGCTCAGGAAGGAAATATCATATTGGTATGTGCACAGGACAGGCTACAGGCATGTGTTTTGTGGGTTTCCTTGTTCAAGGGGGAAAACAGATTTGTCCTCAGAGAGAAGTCCAGAAATTAACTGAGGAGACAGATTCAGGGACAACCACGTCGGGTGATGTAGAAATGCCCCTCTCTTCCCCCAGTTAATTAACACCAGTCCATTTGCACGGGCACTTGACTAAAAAATATCAACAGCTCTCCTTTCTCTTGGCACACAGAGTACAATGAGCTCCCATCCTCTCTAAAATAAGGGTGACCGGAGGTGAATGGCTGAATAGCTGAAGACGTTTCGTCACTGATCATTATCAATCAGGCCAGCATCATTCAGCACAGCTAATTCCACCCAGCAAAGGTTTGTTTTGGAAGCAAGATGATGCCATTCCTTGTTGTGGATGCACTGTTTAGGCATGTTACGGTATTGCCTAAGCTCAGCAGTAACGAGAATAACATTGCTAAGGGCAGGTGATGATATCATTTCTGACTGAAAGCAAGGACGTGTCTTTCCCAGCACCTATGTGGAGTAGACACACTGACAATAAATAAGTAGTGGGAAAGAGAGGGATCGTAGGGAGGTCCTGATTCAAGAGTCCCTGAGCACCTGCCTAATCCCAAGCTCATGGTAGGCCCCAGCTTTGTCCAGGCAAACGAAAGCTTCAGTGAATCAGGGCCGTAAAAACAGGTAGATACAAGACGAAAGCCTTGTCGTAAAACTCACTGTGCTCTCAAGGATTCAGCTGTCTTCTGCAGACGTGGATAAGAAGGAGCAGCCAAACAGCCAAACAACAACATCAGTGATTTATTTTCACAGAGTGCCCTGATATGTAACAGAATGTAAATACATATTTAATGTGTCCAAGAGACAAACTTCTTTTAGGCAAGTAACGTTTTTCTCAGCTGAAATACAGCTGTTGCATCAAGACTAGACCCTCCACTTCTTCAAAGAATGCTGTGCAATCAAATGGCCACCAGTCACTAGGATCTTGGGTTTTGTATCACATTAGGGAGGAGAGGATGCCAGAAAGTTAGTCCCTGAAGTATCACAGGGTGCAAATCATCTGGAGACCCTGAACTTTTCCAAAACAGCAGTAGATGAGAAGTCTAAAAAGGAAGGGAGGAGAGAAAGGAGGAGGAAATTCTTGTTTCATTTGAAAGCACCAGTGTTTGGGAATGAACAGGAAGCAATCACCTAAAGCAGATATTTCCACCTGAGTTAGCTGTTTATGGAAAATGGGGAGACGCGAACATTTCTAGGACACGGTTTTTTCATCCTCATGTAGACGTCTAAAACAGATCAGATGACTCACGCCATGGGAACGCCTGCTTCTCCTTGCTGACGATAAAGGGAGCCCAGAGCGACTAACACAGACCGAACTGTCTGCAGGCACTTACAGCCGGACAAGGTACACCCGTCTGCAGTGTCCCCAGATGCCTGGTAAAGACCTTTAGTGAAAGACTGAATCAGATTTGTGTGATTAAAAAGAGATCATACCCACAGCAAGAATTGTCTTTGGGGTCACCTTTTCCTGCATCTAGGCTTTCCTTGGAAAAACCCAGTGATGTAGCTGACAGTCTTGCGCCTCCTTGCTTTGCGAGGCGCTACAGAGTCACAGGCCCAGCTGGGAAAGGACGGAGAGTCCATGGTTGTGGTAACACAAACCCCACTTCCAAAACAGAATGGAAAAAAAAAAGAAAAAAAAAAAAAACCCACAAGCTTAAGAAATTGTAACTGCAATTTTTACTAGTCATTTTAGGGAATCCCTCCACACTGCTGAATAACCTTTGAGGTGGAAAGTAATGGCTGGCTGAATTTTCTGACATGCACCCGAATGTCGCAGAAGCTAGCAGAGTGATTCACGGTTTCGGTGAAACCCCGGCCGGGGGAAGGCTCTTCGGGGAACTCCTTTCACTGCATCCTTTTGCAGCACTGGGGGAGGGCAGGGCAAAAGCACAGTGAGGGGGAGCTGGCTGTAGGAAAAAGGCTGTAAGAGGAAGAGGTATGGAGGGGGAACCTCTCATTTCTCTGTGCTTTTGAAGTGTGAACCTTTGGGCTTTCCTCCTCCCCCAGCCCTCATCCCTAAGGAATTCTCTCGAGAGGCCAAAATGCAAAGCAGCACCAAGAAAGCGGTTCTGCGCGGAGCAGGAAGTGAGGCACAGCACTACAAACCTCCACGCTGCTCGGTAGGAAAGGCAGCAGCGTGCTGCAGACAGGGGCTGCCAGATCATTTCCCTCTCCTCAGGACACTGGCTCCTTAAAAAAAGCGTGCAGGGTGGATGTGCTCCAGCTGACAAGTCCTCTCCCGAGGATGCAAAGAAGTAAATTTATATTTAACTTATTAGATTCGGCTCTGCATCAGGCTCAGTATTGGCTGATCCCACGAGGAGCCATTCAGGTGTCTGTACCCAGCATTTCCCAGAACCTGTATTACCCAGGACTTTGTTTTCCCCTATTATCTAGTGTATCCTGGCCTTCATCAACTGTATTTGCATACCTTAACTGGATACCACTAGCGACCAGACTTCTTGCTGGGCATGCAAGTGTTGCACCACTCAGCCATGGTAATTGCCAGCCTTTATAGCAGCACCGTTTCCCAGCTTTTGGTTCTCCAGGGGAATATAACAGGCAGGTGTTATACCGAGGAGCACGGCAACTCAGAGAGTACACCAGCATGTTCATATGCTGAAAAACTATAGAAAACACCAGTCTGAAAACCCCAGTGGGTGTATGATTAACTTGTTGCAGAGCGAGACTGGTAGAAACTAAGAGGCCAGATGTTCAAAGACCAAGCCTCTGCTGTAGCAGGATTTCCAGAAACTCTTGTCCCCTGTCTTAGCACTAAAAATAGGAACTGGGTTTTCTGAAGTGTTCAGCCTACTCACAGAAGATACCTCTTCGACCACAGGCATAACCCTCTGAAAATCTGGCCCTTCTTTAGACACTTAAGTATGGCTTGAGTTCTTCTGAAAGCCTCTGACTTGTGACGCCTCTTCGTGCTTAGGAAACCCCCCCAGCATTTTCCAACTTAAAATGCATTTAGCATAAAGGCACAGTTGTAAATGGGTGGCTGTTGCTTTGACCTACTGCTCGAAGATACTCTATCTCCAAGTGAGATTAGTGCAGTGCTCACTTCGAGGCATGCAAGGGCAGGCACACAGCGAACTGACATTGCTATTTAGCAGCATGCAATAGTAAGATTTTTTTGTCTTTGGGTGGTCTACAAACTGGGTAAGGCTTGATCTAAGCAAAGCAAGGGTGGCTTTCAAAAGAGAGATAACCTCTCAAGCTTATCTGGGGTTTGTGCTGATGTGTTGCTGTTATTATTGTTGCCACAACTAAAAAGGGTTGTTGGTCTTCTGATGTGAGCCTGCAGTTATGAGAATTTTGTCAGAATAATCCTGCGAAGTGTGACTCACAGAAACGTCTGCCTGTATTTTATTTTAATAGCAAGGAGTCTACCACAACAAGTTGTGCATGTTTCTCTCTCCTTTATGACGGTGCTACACATTCTCTTTAATATGAGCAACATTTCCACATTTTTTTTTGAATAAAAGAATCAATGTTGAGCATTTCAGTAGCACTATGTCACCTGTAGACAGCCTCAAAACCTCTCACCTGTCACATTTGCTTTCTTACAGGCCTAGGTAACACACAGTGCAGCCTTGAGTGCAGTACCTCTGGTAATGGCATCAAGTCTGGATCACAGGCTTAAATTATCAGGTGCCAGGCACAGAATAATCAAGGGGTGCCCTTGAAAAGTAAGTCTTAAGTCTGCAGAACCTAACAAACTCAAATAGTTTTCAAACAAAAATGGTGGAAAGCTACAAAGTTTCCCTTACTCACTGATCATTTTAAGTATTTCTGCAGGATTATTTATTCTATGCATAGAGCTAAAGACTGCCTATTGACCTATACATGGTAAGAAATTATATTTTAAGGACATCATGATTTCTGATGGATTAACTTTGAATGTGTTAATTAGCATTTTTTTTCTTAGTCTGATGATCAAGTAAAAAAAAAGTTACAGAAAAGGGTTCCGATCACATCATTTTTTCAGTTTTCTTACAAGATCGAAAGCCAGAAGAATTGCTTAATGCTGGATGTCAATGTTCCATTTGTCCCAAATCAAATAGTTTCTTCTGGAGCCTTGGTAAAATAGTCAAAGTGAAGAGTTGGTTTCCTGGGATGCTTGTGGGGTAGGCACACTACCTTATCTAACAGCTCAGTGGCCAGATCATTCGCCCAGGACATGGGAGAGCTGATGTTTCCCTCTCTCTATGCAAAGGAGCCTGACCCTCCACCTTATGTCCTTTAGATGACTGGCCTGAACGTATGAGATGACGCTCAGGAGACGAGGAAGGGAGAAGGGCACATCTCAGTTTCTCCTGTTGGCAATGTTTCCCTTTGCAGGACAACTTAAAACCTTCGCTTAATGACAGAGGCGAGTGTTCCCATCCTATATGCCACACGCATATCTTCACCACAAGGCTAGAATTTCATCTTTGCCCGTCCGCTGAAGGGACAGGTACAGATGCCGTGCAAACTGCAACGGAGGCAAGAGGCTCCCTTGCCCGTCGGCCCGCTACCCAGCACGGCTTCCAGCCTTCCTGCTGAGCTCTGTGAATCTTTACTAAATCTGCAGGAGCCCATCTCAGACCTGAGCCATGCAATTGGGCCTGACTTGGAAGGCATAACTGCGTGGTTTTGTGCTCTAAAACCATGTTGCACTGACACGGCCAGACATCTCCTGGAATATGCCATATGCTCACATCCCTAGCTTCGGCAAAATTGTTTCGTTAGAGACATAAATGCTCTGAGATGTCCAAAATTCTTTGACTAAAAGGAAAGACAATTCTTACATCTTATTTCTGACATCTTCAGGTAATCAGGAGGATTAAGAGCAAAACCAGAACTAGTCAAATTTAAGGAGCTTCCACAAAAAGACCGGTTAACTTACTTGAACAGGGAAGACTGACTGCACAGTACCCTTGTGCTTCTGTGTTCCAGATGCAAAAGGAAATCATTGTTCTTGCAATGTCCTTGCATTATACTTAGAGCCTAGCCAGTACTAGTTTTTGACCAAGGCAGATTTCCCCTCCTGCATGTGTTTTCTAGCCAAAATGCTATAATGAAATGTTTTAAGTAAATCATACTTATGCGTTGAATCTGGGATGCTTAGCCTAACAAAATGAGAATGTAAATGTTTGAGGCTTCCCATGCACATCTAATGAAACCAAAAACTGCAGCCTGTGCTGTTAGACGATATATCAGTTTTTCTTGGCTTTCAATCCAATTCCACTGAATTTTTGTATTTTTATGGTAAGTTTGTAAATATCTATGTGGCTAGTAGCAATACATACTTTGAATCTTGATTTGTTGGAAAAGCTTTCAAAATATTACTACTCTTCATGGAGTCAGAAGAGGCAGCAACTGTATATTTTGAAGCCAAATTAGTCTCCTTGTTGCTAACAAGCTATCAAATTATCCAGAGTAGGCTTCATGCACAACTGCACTATAATTGCTGTCTTGCGTTCACTGTGATTTACAACAGATCCTAAGACACAAGATAAAAGCCACTAGTGAGTCAAAACCTAGCTGCACCCGTCTGCTTTGCAAACTGAAATTTTTACCTGGCTTGAGAAAAATACACAAAAGGAGATAAGGATGGAAAAGACTCGGCGCCAGCGACACGATCTGGGTAATTCTGAAGAGGAAAACAAAACCCACGCTCTCAGCGAAGACACAGTAGGACCTCCTATGATCACGTTGTTCTTTCTGCAAGACTAGTTTAAACCCAAAGTGCCTTCTCTGAGTATCTGAGTTGTGACAGAGAGAATATGGCCCCAGGTGATGCTAAGATTCAAGTTCAGTAAAAGCAATTGTGTGACCGTGTCTGTGAACGCAGGGTCAGAAGTGGGTAAAGAAGCCAGAGGACAGTGATGTGTGTCCAGGAGGCTGCATCTAACAGGAAACATTTAAAGTGGTCCACTGATACACACCTTAGGTATATTACATAGTTGAAAATTTTTGCCCACCTGAGAATTTCAAGTGACCGCACCCAGGAATGTCTTAACACTGCTGTAATTAGGGGTGGGACAACCGGTTCAGATAAAATAAAGAACAGCCTGAAACTACACCCAAAACTTGAAATGAGCCTCTCTCATCCTGTTCAGAGTTGTTTCACCTTTAATCTTTTTTTCTTCTTCACTTATATTTCAAGTTTTGAAAAAAGGGAAAGCAGAAGTACAGACTGTAACGTAGCTACTTCTCTCATTTCACTAACCGAAACCAGCATATATTGGAAATCTCATAAAAAGTCTAGACCTCAGCTCTCCACAATGTTTTACAGAAGTAATCTGCACCTTATAAATTTTTTCTGAGGCACATAGTTCATAGCCTACCATCAGGTTTCAATCAAGGAAACTTAATTACCATTCACTGATCATATTTGTTTGCACCTCGTGTTTGCACCTTAATCACGTATTTATGATGACAGGCTAAAACAGCCAGGAAAACGCCTCTCCTTTCCGTCACCTTCCACACCCCATCTCCTCACGTGGGCGGCTATAACTCAAGACAGGACACGAGGCAGGAAGACCTGGTCCTCTTTATGGTGTTGAAGGCCCCTCAGATTCCTGACTGCTTTCGCTTGCTTCCATGCCCAGCAATCAGCTGGTTGGGAAATGGAGGATGAGGAGAGCATCTCCGCTGCCACCCTCCAGACAGACTGGACAGAAGACAGCTTTGGTCCTTCACTTTTCCCCACCACGGAGCATCAGCCACCTCCTAGGATCACCCAAGGGCTGAAAACTTGCTCTTTTCCTGCGAATCATGAGGATCTTAAGTCTTCTAGAGTGTGGGTTTGTGGAGGAGGGAGGTTATGAGGGCAGAGCCATTTAGTGACTATGCTGTGGGTCTCCTGGCCAATAATTTCTTATGTATTTGTATATAAATCATGTATGATCTTTATAGGTGACCCTGTTAAGGCCTAGAAGCAAAAAGGAAAATAAATCATGGCAGAAAAATTAAGAATGCCTTGGGACACGAATGAGGTTTTGTATTTCTCTTTTATGATTTATAAAGCAGCTCTGAAAGGCATTTTTATTTTTGCTCATTAAACCATTTGTTTGCTTTACCTTAATATTATCAGGAACACCATGGCTTCCTTTTTCCATGTTGTTAGAGGTCAGCCTGAAAAAACCCAGAGGCAGGGCTTGAGAGTGCTTCCAAAGGCTCCACCACCAGTAATGGAGGATCTGAATCCTTCCTGTGTGGGCTGAGGTTAGTCTGTCTTTTTGCCCCACCTGTCTCAGGCATCTGAGTTACATTTGGTTAGGTTAACCAAAGTAGAGTAAACTGTTAGTCTGACTACAAATTACTTTCTTGTCAAGCAGCATTTCTATGAGGGCCTACGTCCTTGGCTTCCTATGTTCATTTGGTGATCTGTAATCTTTAAATGAGCAAATAAAACCACAGCAACAGAACCCCTGCAGGAAATAAGCCATTTGATAAACTTCAAAACCCCACATGGTGTTTTACAAGAGCAGGAGCTGGAGAAGTTGAGGCAGCAAAGACGGCTCCCCGGCTTGCCGGGCACTGAATCGAGCCCGCTAGGGCTACCTCTGGTAACCAGGACTTCTGAAGTGTCCTCTGGCGTCGCCGAGCAGACCACGGTCTTCTCCCCTTTTAATTCTTTCCCTCTCCCGCTCTGCCATTCCTCCCCCACAAGCTATGACCTTGGTGCAAAATGAACACGCTTCATCAGAAAGGAAAGAAAAACAAACACAGCCGTTTGCTACCACCTGTAAACCGTCCTGGATATGTATTACCTGCCCAGTGCCAGACGGTGACGTTCACAGCTACCGTGAGTGAAGTGCAAGCACTACCTCATGCAAATGGCATGTACGTAGGAACAAAAAAACAACAACAGGATTCCTGAGCGCATTACTCCAGTCTGGCAAACTTTTCTATACTATTTTTCATCAGAATGGTCATTAGAGGGACACCTTCCGTTTACTTTGTTATTTCTTTCAATAGTCTTGTGGTCTGTTAGTTGGTTAAGCTGCTTCTTAAAGCTCTTTACAAATTTGCTTTAGAAAAGCTGAACGATATTGCAAAATCATAAACAAGGCCCTTCATTGGTTTAAAGCATAGGAAATTTTAGAAGATAGAGACAATCCGGTGTTTACTATGTGCTTTTCAGTTTTTGTGTTCTTCTGGTGCATGTGGTCATACTGCTAAGCTTCCCCGTCACAGGCACACAGGCCAGAAGCTGGTTTAGCCTTTGTTTTAGTTCTGAAATTCTCACGTTCTCGCCTCAGCAGCTGGGTTTCTGCAAAGCTTTGGGTATTTGTGTGAAAAGATTTCGTGCGAGTTTAAAACATAGATGGCTTTTGAAGGGCTGACTGAAGACTGTAGTAACACGTCTGACACTGGCACGCGAGGTCTCAGGAAGATGGTTTTCTTGCAGGCTCTGCTCGCCTGCAAGAGCCGCCGTGCTCTTCGCACGCTGCTCAGCGTTGGGGGCACCACCGAGTTTGAACCACTCCTGGTTAATGCGCACGTTTGCTGGATCTCAAATGCGGTATCTCCCCCTCCGCACAGGAACCAGACGGCTCAACTGTAGCAGGAAGCATCTGAAAGGCATTAAATCTGTCTGCTTTACGACAGGCCCTTTTCAGCGTAAACCTCGCGCTGGCTGGGACTGGCACCTCGGTGTTTCCGGGCTCGGTGGGTGCCTGCAGTGCCGGCGTTCCTCTGCCGGGACGAGGATGTGCTGCGCCCTCGTGACCTGCTCGGCTGCTTTTACTCCTGGGAGAGTTTCTTGGTGTTGAGCGTTGACCAGAAAGCTGTCACCACTTTGTGAGGATTGGAGGTTTTTCCTTTCCATTTGAAAAGATAACCCCCTGTCTGCTCCAGTGCTTCTCTTTGGAGAGGACTCTTGGGGGCTGCTAACCTAGTCGAACTTCTGCCTCCTTCCTGAAGGCGGCTACTGCTTTTCCAGACAGAGATATTTACCAGGAAGATGGTATAAAGAGTAGCCACTTATTTTCCAGCTACTCTTCCTTCATTTGCCTGCAGAACCTGGATTCCTTTTTAAAAAGTTTCAGCTTTCTGTTATTTAAAAAACTAGAGCTGAAGCTGACAGTTCTTCTGGACTGCATTTAAGCAGCTCATATTGCAGCAGCCTGCGCCAGCCCCCGTTACGAAACGGGCCACCAGCGACAACTGCAGAAAGGCAAACACGGCCCTTCGTGGCAGAGTGACCTGGACCCTTCACTGGGCACTGGGTCTCCTGCTGGAGGAGTGCTCCGTGCAGCACGTCTACTTCCCTCTAGCATCTGTATGGGACACTCCTGGGAGGGGGACCACAATCTCCCTGGCACCTAGAGGGTGACTCCTGTTTATGAAGATTTATGGACCATGTCAGCTAGAGATGATGGATTCGGTATCTCATTACTGTTCATGAGGCATGCAGATCCCATACTTGCTGCTTAGTCTTGCCTCTTGAGGATCAGTTAGCTTCAGGTTCACAGTGGCGATAAATATCTTTTTTTTTTTTAAAAAAAAAAAGAGGCATTTCAAGACCACCCACTTTTGCTTCACAGTTCAGGCTCTTTGTTTTTCAAAATATCAGTCTTTCGGGGGTCATATTTTACCCTGTCCCTCTGCTAGTTCTCAAGCTGTGGTTTGTTCAATGAAATATTAGATCATAACGAAACTGCAGTGGTTATGTGTTCAGAAATGCAAAAAACCTTTTTGTCTGTGGTTTTGCTGTCATCCAGTTTCAAAGGTTCACTAGAAGACTTGTGAAACTAACCCACTTGAAGTGTGAATCAAAAGCTCGAGCTGAGCTCTCAAGCTGTGCCGGAGAAGGAAATCTGTCTTACTCCAATGCTGAGTCAAGCTATTAACCCACGGAAGACATATGTACAGGGAATTTACAGAGCACCCACTTCTTACCACATCTTGTCTTGCTCCTGCAAGTCTGACACAGATACTGACTTCCACCTTCTCTCATCCCTGCTTCCCGTTTGTTTTTTCTCCACCTCATCTTCACGCTCACTCTTCGATGAAGGGAGAAATTCAGCCGCATGAAAAGAGGTAGCCCAAGGCCCACGTATTTCTGAAGTTTAAGCACAGGCCTTCTGCACAGACCTCTGTTTCTGCAGCCTCAGAGGACCAGCCAGTCTCTCTACATAAACCCTTAATCTTCAGTCAGTGCAATTAACCCACTTCTTCCCAGTATTTAGTTGCTCTCCCAGCCTGCTACCCTCTACCCTGCCTTAAACAATATTAACACCTTCCCAGGCCTCCCAGTTTATAGCTGTTGTATAAGGCAAGAGTCTTGGCGCAATGGTGGTCTTCATAGCTTACAAAGCAGGGATCTTGCTGCCAGTGCCTAGACAGCAGAATAAATAAATAAATAAATAAAGCAACAATAAAGAAAACTAGTCAGTCAACTTCCATTCCCCCTTTTTTTTTTATTGGATGAAAAAAAAATTTTGGCCAAAGTTATTGCAACAATATAGAAAGTGCTTGTTCTTACCAGGGCTTTTTTAAAAAGTGAACATTTAGGGGATGGCTTTCTGCATTAAAACGAAAACCTGTGAAGCATCAAAGACCACTTTGAAAAAGTATTTTTAATGAAAATTTTTATAGAAAAAAGTATTTTTTTTTAACTTTTGATCACATGAGTTCCACACAGTATCCCTTCACAATAATAAAGTAATCCCTCAGGGACTGAAATTATGTGCTCTAGGTAAAATGAGGTCAAACCTCCCATTTTTTTGTCATATTAATAGCCATTAAACTCTGTATATGCTCAGTGCGGACCAGGAGTCTACTAGGAGTAGGGTACCACAGCTGTGGTCACAGGCACTTTAGGCTGTACCAAAGATTTGACCAACCAGTGATCAGAGCTGAGTAAAACATGCTTTGGACATGGTAAATAATAGAAGTGCAGATGGGGAAGATCAGTATTATTTATACATTTGAATGTGTTTGACAAAATAGATTAAAAAGAAGAATTAAAGATTGGGGGGGAAGTTTGGGAAAAAGCATTGAGAATTTCAGAAGCAAACAATCTGTTTATTTGAAAAGCATGCTTTTGTTTCAAATTGTACACAAGTAAAGTAGGAAAGATGCAGGAAAAAAAAACCTACCCTGAAGATGAAATACTGTCTTTTGTCTGAGCTTGAATGAGAGCCTTTTGCTGACTCAGAAGGAAATTGTATGTGTGTGGAAGGGTCACTTTGGAAGGAAAAGACCCCAATCCCCTAGACGTATCACATGAGGATTTTTGTTCTTGTTTTTTCTTTATTGCAGTTCAGCCAGCAGATCAAGAATGTGTTATTTATACAGCTCAATTAAAAGCTATGAGCATTATTACGGACTTCCTGTGTTATGAACACCATGTGCTTTTATATTTAAAAGTGATTCCAAGGACCTGAATAAATAGGCAAAGTGAGCAAGAGTTTGTTGTAGCAACAACGCCTTTATTTCTACAGTGAAAACTCCTCATGGCCTCAAGACACTATATAAACTAAAGAAACCACCTTAGAGAAGTGGAAGATGCTGATTCAGTTCTTTTTCTCCAGAGAATGCGAAAAGGAAAATATCCCATGTTTTTTTGGGGGAAAACACTAAACTCAATGTCTTAAGTATATGTTCAGTTAGGCTTGAAGGAAGGTAGCTTAGTATTCAGGGATAACGAGAGGTATTTATAAGGAACTGTCAGTTGTATAAATATTCCTGAGCTGTTAAGCAGAACATTCTCCATTAATCCCTCGATATTTGTTTAGCTAAGTGTTGCATCTACCCTGGGCAGCGGTAGCTACAGACATACACATTCAGCTACCGGCCAGTTCATTCCATACGCATACGATACACTCAGCATTTCCTCATTGCTTTTTCCTGCTGCTCCCATCGCCTCATTGCTCAACACACCCTCAGAGAGAGATTTGGTGACTACTGTCTATTCCTGCTGCTACGCAGACATTTTGCCTATGCTTGTCCTTATGTGGAGAATTCAACCTGACTAAAACACACGCAAGCCTCTGACAACGACTCTAATTTGTTTATTCCCCTCGTTACTTAATATGAGATGTAAAGTAGCTCATCTGCCGCTAACAGTTCCCAGCAGCCTCACCCGCCCCACGCCGTGCCGCCCGGGAGGTCGACTTTTGTTGGGATTCCTCGGGCAGCAACAGAGCTGCTCTTGGAGATATCCCTGACAGATGGTGGTTTTGCCCCAAAAAAGAGGAGGAAAGGGTTTTAAACCCTCCTCTCCTCACCCCAACATACATTTCTTACAGAAAGACTAGGCCTGGGAAAGCTGCAAAGAAGATAACGCTGTAGTTACACAGTTGTCGGAACTGTGGGAAAATGCAGCAGAACTCATCACTTAACGGTGACTTATTTACCCTTGAACAGAAAAAAAAGATCTCATTAGATATTGCAGTATACTCTGAGACTTTCTTCTGAAAAGTGATCGCATGAAACATGAAGTCATTAAAGCCTTAGTCAGCTTGCCTGGGTGTTTAGAAGCCTTCTGTTGTGAAAGTTGTATTTTCACCTGCTCCTCCTTCCTAGAGCTGTATTGGGTTTGCTAGAAGAAAACGTATTGCAGTGCTTCTTTCTACGAGAAAAATCAGTAGTTTTGAGGAAATCTGTCATACCTGTATAGGCTGATAAGCCATTCAGCACTTCTAAGATGCTTTTTAAAGCTTTAAGAAAAATAAATTTGCTTCCAACAAATCTAAAAAGCAAATCTAAAAAGCCTTGGGCAGCAAGTTCACTGGGTTGGCTAACAAGTAGATTTTTGTGAGGCCCTTTAAGTAAACATCATTTACCTTCATTTCTGTGAATCTCTAATCTTTCATTCTTTTATTACATTATCAAAGGATTTCTTCTGCTTACAGAGCACTTGTTTTTAGGTGAACAAATACACCGCAAGAATTTCACTGGGGCTGTTGGGGGAGGGAGGAGAGGGGGACTGAAATGCCAGCAGAGCTCTGCTTGGGGAAAAAATGAGGGAGTATGGGGGGCGGAGAAGGTAACACACCCACACTTGGGAGCAGAATCCTGGAAATAAGGAAGAATTAACCCTTAAGGCTCATTTTAGTAACTAACTAAAATTTTCCATAGCAGAGAAACAGATGATTCATAGCAGTGGGCTCCAGGAGCAAAGGCGGCTGCTGGAGGAGGCCTGGTACATGAACATGGACTTCCCCAGGGACTGGGCGGCAGCTCCACCATCCCGCCTATGAGTTGCTATCTGCAGTGTTGGCTCCTGCTGCTCAGGTCGCTTTGCAAAGACCTTTCCCTGTTCTCCCTGGCACACCTGAACTCACCCAGCAGGATCCTGAACCCTAAAAGGAGAAAAGAGCTTGGGGCAACATCAATCTGACAGGCTCACACCTTCTTTGGGGAGAATAAGTTGTTCCTCTGGTATTAGCATGCTTAGAGTTAACTTTTAGTTCCTATTTCTTTATAACCTTAAAAATAAAGAATCTCTTTCATGAAAGAGCATTGCAGCCAATTCATACTAAGTACATCTAGCATCCACCCAACTCCAACAGAGTTCATGAGCTAAGAAGTGTTGTTATTCAGCTATATAACTGTTCATCTGATACCAGTAAAGTCTTGTCGTGTAGCTGGGGTTTAACAAACAGGAATTCCACATGCTAGTGTGGGGGAGAAAGTAGGGGTTTTTTGTTATTTCTTTTCAAATGAAGCACATAAGCATTTGAAGTTGGTTTCAGGGACAGTTTAGGTTGAACATTTTTGAAGCAGATGCAGAGAAGGACCTGTTGGCCACTAGAAGAGTTTTAAATTTTGAAAGTTCCCGGATTTTCAGTGGAGAGATGATATTCTGTGAGGAAAAAAAAATCCAGCACATGCTACCTGGAGACATTATCCACCTACCCCAACTATTAGTTATAAGTAAACATTAGATAGGGGCTTACTCTGGTAGAGTGGTTACCAATCTGAACTGTGATAAAACTTTTCTGTTCCATGCACTCATATTTGCCTCCCTTTGGAGAATGCTTGTCTGTAAAGATGCTTACTGATCCACCTCCTGTGGGAATTAACTGTATCAGGTGGCTGCAGTCATAAAAATGAAACGGAGAACAAAATCTTGGGTATTTATTTTTTTGTTTGCCATACAGAGTGAAGTCCTCCAGAGACAGCAGTCTGAGGCTTCTCCTTCAAGTTGCACCACAGAAGAACTGTCTACTAAAATCCCACACAGCAGCCCTACCAATAGTGGCCTGCCTTAGCTCTTATCAGGGTCTATCCGGATGAGAATAGTAGCTGCTTTTCTACTTCAGCCCAGAATGAGACTCCTTCTGCCCTAGGTCACCTCCCTAGTGTTAAATCCAAGATGCTGCTAATTAAATTAAGGTCCTGGGGACATCTGGAGAAATCATTATCATCTGGATAATGGAGACCATTTGGCTGATAAGTGAACACAGAGGCGTAGGTGTCTCTATAGAGTCATAATTCTCATATTAAGCGTCACCTTTCAGAAGTTTGCACCATGAAGTACCTCAGTGTATTTTCAAGGTACTTCCCCAGGTGAAGGAGGCTCACTTGGAAGGACATTCATAAAAGTAGATAAGCATTTAGCTGCCATTTGATGGTTTTGAATCCAAACCTGAAGTCTTCAGAAACATCCTTCATGGCTGCTTGTCTTTGCTACAGTCCCTCAGTATCCTACTGCTGAAGTGCATTAGGTAGCATCATTTTGCCATCTAGTTACATGCACAGCTACCCAAGCAATTTGCTGTCATAGACTTAGAAATATTGACCAAATAGTGTTCTTCCACCTACTAGATCTGATCTGGCAGCTGTTCTCAAAACAAACCAACCAGATGAGTCTTCACACAGACCCCAGCAGGAACCAGTGCAAAACCCAAGGTCAGGTCCACCATCTACCTGACCTAGGACTGGTGTCACAGCAAAGAGGAAGGTATGGAGTCTAACGAAACCATGAAGGTTTTTCCCCAGTACTTTTATAAACTGGATTATTTTTAGAAATATGCAGATATCCATTCTTCATGAGCATATTGGCTTCATCACAGGTCACTGCATCTGCAAAGTCCTGAGAGGATCCTCTCCCATATGGAATCCAAGGACAGTCACAGAGACCACCCTCAAGAGATGTCAGATGTCCCCATACTGGGACAGGTGCTCTGGAACATCAGTTCTTTTCAGGATTGCCCACAGCACTGAGGGCAAGTCAGATGCATTAGAGCAAAAACACCTTCATTTCATACAGGCTGAATATGGCTTCATGGCCCTTTTCCTGACTTGTAGTGACAAAACATTTTTTTCTCCTTTTTTAAAATTTCATTTTTGTGATTGTGCTGCACGACCAAGAGGGCTGTAGAGAATCAGCTGGATTTTATTCTCGGCCTTTTATTAGATTAAGTCTGTTGAAAGCAAAACCAAAGATACTGTCAGGTGAGCTCCTGAATCTTGCCCTATGTATGGTATGTTGGTCTCCCTCCTTCTCCCTCTGGACTGTAAGCTCTTTGAAGCAAAGGCTGGTGTGTTGCGTGTGTTTGGGCAGCACGTGGCTTATTTTAAGCTTACCGTCTTTAAAATACAAAGAAATCCCAAGCACCTCAGGCAAGCAGCTGCTGCACATGCCCACATGAATGTGGGCAACTGGCAACTCCATAGTAAAACCAGCCAGGTTGGTGGGAAGCTGGCCAGATGGCAGCTCCTGCAAGCTAAAAGGATTAATTATTTGGGGATCATGCCTGGAGAGCAGGCACAATGAATGCAATATATAATTCCTTGTCACGACTGTGTGTCAGCACTAGGAAATAAGGAACAGCCAGTACCCTGGCATTCAGAAGCAGCCATCTTTACTTTCCCTAGGGAGGAGGCCCGTTCTTTATAAGGCCCTGAAGACTAAAAAATCTCCCTTTTAGCCTGAAACTACTTGTGAACGGTGATTGTCTAGTAGCCTTTGCTTTCTTGTGATTGCACTGATGTCATACATTCTTATTTATATGATCATGTATCTCACAACTGTAATGTTAATTAACTAATTCATTGGGTCCATGAAATTAACCATGTATTGACTCAAATATCTACAAGACTACTTTGTTTTTTCCCTTTTAACTTAACACATATGAGACTGGAGCTGCATTTTTCCAACCTGTTGTTTCACTAGAGAGCTCTGCTGCTCACAGCCAAAGAAAACGGCAAGCTGACCTCCACAAGTTCCTAAAATTGTCCAATCTAATTAAGAGCAGTTTGTCTGAGTGGAAAAATCCACTTAGGAATTTGCTGCCAAATGTCCCTAGCAGGGCTCATCTGGGGTTGCCGATTTTGCTGTGATCAAGTGCAGTGGGGTCTGGTGGCCTCCTGCGACCTTGGCCCCACCAGCCGCTGAGCTTTGGGCTTGGGGAGGACATGATTCACCTGACACATGGAGTGGGGGAATTCCTCTGTGCCGTGCAAAGCTGCCGCCACAGCGTTTGATCTAAGTATCCTCACTCGGGAGACAAAGGCAAATTTCTGACATGGTCCATTCCTCACGCCGGGCACAAAGGTCTTGGCCGTGCTCCCGTTCAAACTGCACTAGCGACAGCCTGTTTTTAACAGCTATGCATAAGCACAGTTATTTCTAGCACAGTTTCCCTGAACTCTGCCAGCAGAGAGGCTTTTTTCTTCAATCCCTCGCTAGCCAAACCTTGCTATAGTCTCCACCTACATGTGCGTATAGTGTTGCATACCCTGGCTGAGGTGATGGGGAAGAGGAAGGACAACCTGGGTTCTCGTCAGACACCTTTACCACAATACCTGCACTTCACCGCACAGACCCATGCGTGCTTAACCACCTGGGACAAGGATGTGGACAGATGGTTTGGCCCTGACCCCTGCATCTCTCCCTGGGCTAAGTAGCACTTTGTTCCTCAGGTGTTGGCACTGCTGCGAACAAAAGCTGTGGCAGAACAAGATATTTGCTGAATGTGACTGCACACAAATGCGTGTCATACCTACCCTCCCTCCATCAAACTGCCCTCATTCACATCAGTGGCCTGGCAGGGTTCAAAGAGGGTCTGCTAAAAGGAATGAAATTGAGATCTTTGTTTTGACAGTTGATAGAGCTTCCCCTTCCCTCTCCTTTGCCACCCAGCACTATGGCTGTCATGGGCTGGAGCTCTGGGGCCATCGCTCTGCTTTGGTGCCCAGGAAAGGGACTCCCCACAACCCATGGGGATTTTGTGTAGCTACCTTCCCTGGTGGAATAAAATGGCCTCCTTCGATAAAACTGCCTTCTCTTGATTTAGCTTACAACTTTTTCAATTCTTGCTTTCCCTTGTCAGGTGCAAAAAGACACGCCACTTGTTTTCTGTCATTGCATCACTGCAGAGCTACCAGGGGACTTCTGATGAACTGCCTGGATTTGGCTTTGGCGCCCTAATCAAAGGAGCTTCTGAGTGTAGGAGGAAAAAGCCCAGATTTCCAGGATGCATTTGCATTGCTGGGGATTAGCCCAAAGGGCCCTTCCCTCACCCCTCCTAACCCCCTCCTTATTGACCTGACTAATCTGCAACTTTGCTGTTGTGGAGCAGGAGCCAATGCATCAGTAATGCAAATAACACAGGGAGAGTCCTCTAATGCCTCTTCGCAGCGTTGTTCCTCAGAGTGGAACTGGATTTTAGGAGCTTGTCTGCACCTGTTGCCGTTTTCTCACCTGAAACCATAATCCCGTCTTTGTGCTTTCAGTCACTTACATAGCAACTATTTGTGATGACTCTGAGGATTATAGCTTCAGGAAGGAAATAACTAGTGATGCAAGAGAAAACCTGCAAGAAACACTCTGATCCTGTTTTTGTTATGATGGGACAAACACATTCAGATAAAATAAAGAGCACTCCTAGCCTTCAACCAGTCTCAAGACAGTCCTCAAACTGAATTGTGAGCTCATTGCAAAGTTAGGTTTGTCTCTTCTTCTTTTTTTTTTTTTTTTTTTTTTGAGTGTCTAGCCGAGCCAAGGCAGCAAGAGAAACTTACTCGTCAAGAGCCTGCTCACCTTGCTCTGCTGACCCCACCAGTTAAATCAGTTCAGACAATCACGTAGACTTTCCTCAGAAAAGACCATTTGTCTGTCACTAACAAACCACAAAATATTTGTGCAAATTCCTCAAGTAATAAAAGTGGCCCAGGAAAAGGAGATAATACATGCTCAGTAGGCCCACAGTGGAGCCTAGTAAAATAAATAGAAAAGCTTTCTAGGCTTTTGGTCAGACCAAACTGATAAAAGAGTCCTTTAAGTAACTATTTTAACTCAGAAGAGAGGCTTTAGACATTGCTATGAGCATCTCATTTCTCTTCAATGCCTCAATGACGTAAAGCAACCCAAGTATCTAAAGACATAGGAAACAAGACAGAGAATAATACAGGGGGGAAAACTGCAGTGCAAGTCTGTGAAGCAATGTCATGGCCTCTACCAGGACAGTGTGTGCAGTACAGCTCCCCTCAAAATGCTGGAGTAGGAATAGAGGGAGCAGAAGAAAGAGAAAATGTGGTTTATCAAGTCCTGGAGAAATGATCATATGCAGAGTTTTTTTAGCTTGAGCAGAGGAATGAATTAGAGGGGATTTGGTGGAAGTCTATAAATTACCAAGAGGGCAGATTTATGGCAGTTCCTCTTCCTGTCTCAGAGCTGTGGAGCCAGTGTCACTGTTAGGGGTAATGCCACCAGGATAAGGAGTTGAAGAGGGAAGAAACCTGCTGCCTCGTGACCTAGGTCTGCCTTTGCGGCGATGGCCGCCAGGAGCAGCAGCCTGTTGCACGTGTAGCTGAGCCCTTGCGCGTGCCTCCCCTCGAAGTGTCTGGCACTGACCACGGTCAGGGAGGAGATATTGGTGCAAAAGGCTCTCTATGCTGTTCTTATCTTGCAGAAATGCCTCTTTGCAGTATTTATCATTGTTTTCCAAGAAGGGCCAGTGCGTTGCAGAGAAACGTGCATTAGTTGAGCAGTTCAGCACCTTTTTTTTTTTTTTTTTTTTTTTTTTAGTTTTGGATAGAAAATAAAGTTTATTCCTTCAAGCAGAGTATTAGCACTAAGCCCGGCAGATTGCCCTCTGACCGCGGTGGGCAGCCTGCCCGAGGAAGGAGCACCTCGGCGCTTGCACCCGGCGGGCGGGAGGCACTGCCTGAGCACCAGCGGCTCTGCAAGCGGTGGCCAGCACGGGGCTCAGCCTTCCCCTCGCCCCGATCCCTGCGGAGCCCAGGAGAAACGGCGGTGAAGAGGCGGTGGGATTTGCCACGGTGGGGGGGGGGCTGTGGCGTTTCTGGCCATGCGGGTGCATGGGGCCCTTCCTCCCTCGCGGCCCTGGCCCTCCTCACGGGAGCCCGCAGGACCGGGGAGCTGGGCTCGGAGGAGAGCAGAACTGTGACCTTGGAAAGCTGGAGGGAAAGCTATTTGCATGTGTGTTTTATTTAGTAAATATCTCCGAGGAGCCTAACGAAAGCTTTAATCTCCAGCTACCTCCCAGCATTCGGTAATGACAAAGGGAAGCTCAAACCCATGAACGGGATGATGTGCTAAACTAATACATATTCACCACCCTTCCCACGGAGGTGGCATCAGTCACGCATAATCTTTTTCTTCTAGCTCCCGTGTGTGTCGGGGACTGGTGGCTACCAGCTCTGTTTACCAGACTGTGCTGGTGAAGTGGTGAAGCTGGTGACTTTGGAGTGGTGAGTTAAAAGGATTAGGTCCTTTGTGTGCATACATGCATATACGTATAAAATAATGAGATTTGCTTGTTGAAAATTGCTATGGGAAATCTATGCTAAAATATATCTAACAGAAAACCCCAAAGGGACATCTTTCAGATTTTTATTTTTTCTTCCTGCTAATCCTTTTTTTTTTTTTTTTTTTTTTTCCCAGGGGAAAGGAAAAGGCAAGGAAGACAAGGTGAGAGAATAAAAGGCGAAAAAACAGACCTCAAAACTTTACCAGGATTATTAGAAGGAAAGCATGCAAACCTGGGGTTGCAGAATCACCTAAAAATAAGACTGGAAGATTACACAGTCCCACTACATAGAAGGTCAGCCGAACATAAACCTGCCATATTGCAGGTCTGAAAAGTCCGCAATCTGTTGAGAAAACACTTCCCGTTCCCCTGTGTCTGTGCAATAACTTGCTTTTTCCAGTTACCTTTCTCAGATTCCCTTGTTCCCAGAGAACAGAGATGATGGAGCACAGGTTGAGAACGACTGGTCACAGATATACAGACTGCTTACAGGACAATAAAAAATAAGAAAGAAACACAAGAAAACAAAAAAGACTAAGGATGTATTTATTAAGTCAGTAACTCAAATTATTCACACAAGCATACTTAGAACCACTAACGTAATCAGGAACGTATCATTGTGACTGTTCAGTCGGTCATGACAGACCCAGCACATTATAATCGCATCCCCACCTCAAGCCAAGTTCCCCGTCGCCTCTGCGACAGCATCCTTCAATCTCCAGCGCTGCAGCCTAGAAAATAAATCAGGGCTGGATATTGAAGTAAATCTGTATGCTATGCATGCTGAAAAATATACCTACATATAGCAGCTACCTACAAGCCACATAAATCCCTAAATCTAAAACCAACCTGGCAACCTTAACTCCGGCTGTGTCTCCATATTACAATTACTCTGGAAGCAGATCTAGTTTAAAAGGTGCCCTCCCTGAGAAGCATGGCTCTCCCCATCCCTGCTGTGACCATCTTGAAGAGCTTGAATAGCTCTGCTCTAAGCTAAATTCAATGAATGACCTTAAAAAAAGATGTAGAAAAAACAAGATGGGGGAGAGGGTCTGCAAAACAGGTCAATTCACAGCTCATTTCGAGCCTGACCACCTAAAGCTTTGGGCTGGTGAACTGGAGGATTGCAGGAGCTAAGTTTGGGAGCCGGAGTGGCAGTGAGAAGCTCAGGGAGAAAGGACAGGGACTGCACAAGCCAGATATACTGGCAAAGGGGTCAGGGTATAAATTCCTATTCATCTGTCACTTAGTAAAGTTAAACCTCAGCACATCAGCAACATGACTCTCCTGTACATGGAGGCCTTTTCCATCACTTAGACAATATAAAATGTCCTCAAGGAGACGAGTGACATCCCCATTCACTTTGAAGCCAATGCCTGGGGTGCAGGGGGATCTAATTCTGCACAAACAAGAATCAAATAATAGTTCTAGTTCTAATATGAAATACCCGGGTTGTGGAACAATGTCAAGTTCATGTTGTTTAGGAAACCTCATTTTGTTATTATTACATTCTTTTGTAATTTCTTGACTTTCTGGTGGCTTGTCTTCCAACCTGAACTTTGCATTCTTTTCTCACTTTCCCATCACTTAATAATAATTAATGAAGGGAAGGAAGGAAATGTTAAAGAAAATTTCAACAGAGGATCAAAATTCCTAACCCACAGTGGTTATTTTCCAGGTCTCCACACAGTTTTAAGTCTCATTCTCGAATATCAGTGCAGACACATTGCTTTCATACCAAAGCATAAGAGATTTGATCTGAATGAAAACGAGACGGAAAAAAACATATCTGTGCAGCTACTGCCTCGATTCTGGCCCCCAGCAAGGTCCATAGGCATCTATCAGCACATCCCAGTTGAAGCAGGACTGAGGTCTTATCAGAGGAGTGTGAGATGATAAATACCAGGGAAAAGGGGATTGGGCAGGCTCATCCAAAAGGTATAACAGGAATCAGCTAAATAAGTAAGAAATAAATGCCTACAGTTCTGTCCCTCGTCAACGTAAAAGAGTAAGTAACTAAATTAAGCAGAAGAACCTTTAGAAGGGATACAACGGGAAACAAAATCCTGACAGCAAGGTCTGTTAGGCTCTCAAATAGTCCCCCAAGGGAAGCAGCGGACGCTGGAGTCATTTGAACAATAGACTGGACAAAGCCCTGGAAAATACACGGGAGGGAATAAATCTGCATTAGGAGAGGAATGCCTCCGATGACCTAATAGGTGGTTTCCATCCATAAATCTGTGATTGTGAGACAAGACCTTAGCCAGAAGAGGATTGTGGCAACATCAGAAATGGACATGCTCGTATTATGCACGTTGGAGCTTGGAGTGACCGCTGCGACCTGTGTGTTAGGTGAATGACAGCTCACCTTTCTGAAACATTTCAGTACGTTAACTGCTTCCCATCGCCCATAGATTCTGGATCTGATTTATGTGTGCGTCTCACCATCCACTCTGCATAGTGTTTACAGGGTGCAGGAAGAGGGCTGGAATATTTGTATCTGCTAGTTGTTCTTCATAGTTTAAATACTCAGTCTAAAGCTGGAGCAGTGGCTTTGGGGACTTTCCTGCTTCTGTTTTTTTCTTCTAATGATCGACATCTAGGGGGGCTCCATCTGGGGATTTTTGTGGGAAGAAAGTGCCCATAAGTCTGTTGATCTTAATCTAGGAATGATAATATGTAAAGCTTTCTCCCTGTACCACAAGGAAAAACTCACAATAAGAGAGTAAATAAACAAACAACAGGGATAAAATGAATAGAAAAATAGTGATTATCTTGGTTTACAGTAGTGCACACAATCCACCTTCCACTGGGTGATCAATGCTCCTAGTACCAGCACCGTCCCTTCAATGACTTTAATTCTTAAAGAAACTATGCTCTTCCCTTGTGGTACAGTGTTGCTCTGTTTGACCTTCTCACTGACTAATGGCACCAGAGACTAATTCAGTTTTCCCGGGGGTGTAACACAGACATGAGGAAGCAGGAGCTTGTTCCCCAACAGGAGATTTGGGGTTAGCGTTAGACATTCCCTTTCCTATCACCTTAAAAAGAAAGCTCTCCTTCATACCAATGCATGCACAGGCCTGCACTCCATTTCCAATGGCTTCCCAAAAGCCAGTTCTTCAAAAAAAAAAAAAAAAAAAAAAATCAGGGTTCAAGGCCACCAGTAGGTCCCCTGAGCTCCTCTCCCTGCTGCTCTTCGCTCTCCCCCTCCCCAACTTTTGCCGTAAAACAAGGCACGTAGGGACCCTCTCCACGCCGTTCTGTGCTCTGCGTCTCCCAGGCTCAGCATCCCTCCTCCCCGCCACTCTTTGAATGCACCAGAAACCGCCCAGTGCTGACTGTCACCCATCACGCCTCAGCAAGCGCCAGCCGGCCTCTGAGCACCTTGTCCCCTCTCCTCACAGGACCCTGCCGAGAGGGAAGAGCGCAGTAGTGGAGTCCGCCAGAAAAAGTTTTGTTTGCTGTTAGTCAGTCCTGAAAAGCCGTATTAGCCTCTCATTACCAAGCCGGACTGACAAAATGAGCCACTTAGGCAAAGAAAGAGCACTGGCGACTGCTATTATTAATTCTGGGAATATAATTTTGTGCAGTACTGAGAAATCTCATGGATTCGGGCTCTGCAGGCAATACACGTGGCTCAAAGCACACCCTGTACGTGTGTATTCACACATCTAGGCGCAAGTGCGCACGTGTACTCAGTCTCCTGATATGTATCAGCTTGGGGAGAGGATGTGAGCTAGTCTGTACCACTCCGTTTTGACCGGGCTTGTCTACAGCTATAATGCTATCTGATCCCTTTCATTGCCCTGCCAGGCGCCAGCGCAGATCAGCATACGGCAAAGACAGCTCTGGTTTCACCGCCCCGTAGCCAGCTCCTACCACCAGAATACGAACATCAGTTTCTCCAGACATCTCAAAACTCAGTCCTTCCTGTTGGGTCTGAGGAAATAGTTTAGATTTCCAAAAGGACTTAAAAAACAAAGGTAGACATTAAGCAAGACCTGAAGCCGTGTGGAATTACTCCCCTCACATGCCTGGGTTAATCTGCTCTGAAAATCCGAGTAGACACCTAGCTGCAATTTTAAGAGCTTCAGTCCCTTCAGAAAAGCTGTAACAGCTTGGCCCCAGGGGCAAAGTGCAGAAAACCAACTGGCAAGGGGCTATTCCTGGCTCCCACTGCAATGCGACCCACTGAGGATGAGGTGGGAATAGAAGCTGGCACTTGAGAACAGAAAGAGCTCACATAACTCATCTCAGGAAAGAGAGGGAACGCTTTTCTTAACACTTCAGCTGAGGCGTACTTTGATGATGCAACCGGGTTTTTAGCACGCAGGGGAATGACTAGGACAGTCTTGACATGCGAGGCCTGCTGCCGAGCGCAATTAGAAACTGCTGCGATTGCCTCATAGACTTTGTGAAAGGCTTGTGTGACAGTAAAAGAAAGCACTCTTTTATTCTTTTATTGAGATATTATTCCTCCTAAAAACAACACACACAACTGGAAGTATAATCTCAGAGATAACAAACGCAGGTGAAAGTTTCCTCAGTGCCCAGGGAGCCTTTTCCCCAGCAAGGCTTGGCTGTGGTGCTAGAAGCCATGTGCTGGCATATGAGACTGTCTGCAGCGAGCTCCAAAGCAGTCTGCATCCCGGCCAAATGTGCTGGACACAAGGAAAAGGTCGAACACCAACACACGCCAGGGGGAAGAAAAAAACAGCTGTTCTCTCTTAGCTCTGGCCTGCCCACATGGCCAGGTCATGCAGAGCAGGCTTTCACGGTGCCACAAATTTGCTAGCCAGTGATGGTGGCGGAGAAGACACTGCTTGGACACCTGGCTCTTGCTCGCTCTGCTGCCCGGTGTGTTGATGTTTAATGCTGCCCTGAGGAATTGGCTAAACCTGCTCACTCCAGGGATGATGCAGCCAGTGATTTTATTGCCTTTGCAGAGTTAAGGCAGTACTGAACACATCTGGTGGATGCAGGCAGCTTGCGGGGTCCCGCATGCAGAAGAATTCACCCACCATGAGATCAAGAGAACAGCTAGTGCCCGGAAAGTGCTGATGACTGCCCTTGTGCAGTAAAATTACTTATTTTCTTTCAAAGATGAATAGTAAAGCTATGATAAAAAATGAAAAAGATCCAGACAAATATGAAATAGGCCCAGCCTCAGGAGGTCCAGCCAGCACACATATCCTGGGTGCACACATAGTTGTGTCTCAGAGGAGGACAGACCCAGCATTCTTCCTCCAGAGGCCTTGAAAAGTCCTAGTATTTCCCACTACTAATGCCATTAGCAAAAGGTAACTAACCGTAGAAGAGAAAAATGCAAGAAATGCCCTGCTTCACGGAAAGTTGTTCTGATGTCTGCTTCCACCAGCAAGGGGCCCAAGAGGGAAACCAGAGCTCCTGTTCTTCCCTGCAGCTCTGATATTCATCTGCTCAAGCTGAAATTCAGCTTTTCCTCCCTTCCCTCTGGCAAACACACTTACCTCCACCTGTCAGACTCCTGCTAAACATGACGTAAATCCAAGCAAATGTCAGTTTACCAAAGCAAGCTTAGTGGCTTGAGCTGATGGCAGCTAGTCCCGTCAAACGTCTGCTCCTCTCAGCTTCTCGTTGTTCTCATGGGAATGCAACCCACTGGGCCACATAGTTTGGATTCCTCACAGTCATCAGGTCTGCTGTTCTGTGATTTACAATAAAGGGCTGAATAGTTAAGAATTAAAGCTGCATCTCTGTGTCAAAGCTATTATGAAGCCTTTTAAAACCATCTCACCCTAACCAATTCACAGAGAAGCCTTTTTCCCCTCCAGGACAAAGGAGGGGAAAGCTCTCCTTTTCCCCCTTTCCACTCCCATATTTAGTTTAATTCAAACTGTTCAGACCTCTTTCTGCAGAGATTTCCCCTCCCCGCCAAAGAACATCCCAATAGCAGTAGAGCAAAGTGAGTCATATAAATAATTGCCTAATCTGTCCAACTTTGCAGTTAATTTGGTGGCCCTGCGTTCTTGTTCTTGTTGTGTTCACTTTCCATGAACAGAAAGCAAAAATGTTCATGGAAAATGGTTTTCAATGGCATGTACATGAGTGTTCCTGGAAATCTAATTTTACATTTTCAGTAAAAGCATCTCCTTCCACACAAGGGTGAGCACGAAAAACAAGACACTTAGCTGACCACTGCATGACTGCCTTCCCTCAGTCCAAAGAATGGAAAGTGCAAATGTATCCCAGCAAATACAAGAAGAGTAGTATTGTTTGCAGGTATTAAGTAAGCAGGCCAAAGCAGCTAAAATCAAATGATGCGCTATGATCTGCTCATCTGGCATGAACAGATGTGCTTAATGTTCAGTTTTGGCAAAATGTTGCTTGCAGGGTGTGGGGGGGACTTGTTTGTAACTCCGGAAGGTGGCTGGGGATAACGTATGTGATGATAGGTCCTAAATTCCCATCTACCTATTGAGTGTGTAGAACAGCTCCCAAGAACACAGTGTTACCTTACCAGGAAATGTGAAAGAGATGATTAATAAGAATAGGCTTTAAGTTTCTGCAGTCTTGGCTAGAGTTTCTACAATCCCTTCCAGCCCTTGACTAGATATATCTGTAGACACAAAATAAACAACAGACTGGTGAAAAATCAGTTATTTGGGGTGAGGGAAAAGGGATATAAGACATGGGAGGAAAAAAAGAAAAGAGAAGACATACTCCTGCATGATTAAAGAAAAACACTGTCAAACAAAATGAATCTTAATTCACAGCCTCAATGACTGAAAAAATAAAGGATGAAATCATCTGGCTCTGGGGGCCAGGGCTTTAATGTGCTGCTAATAGCATTTGTAACATAAAGCAGTGCCGCTGCGTTAGCATGGTTTCAGCAACCCTGCTTTACATCAGCAGCAGAAGCGATTCATAAATTAAACTCTGTTTCTCTGTAAGCAGAGTGCAGAGGGGCGGCACTCCTGGGCACTTGCCCCACCCCCGTCCTGTCCCGGTGCTCACCCCACTGCCACTGCTCTCGCACCCATCCACCTGGGCAGCTCGGCTGACCGGCTCTCCAGACCCTGCCGGCCACTTCTCCAAACACTCCCAAGCTGCTGCCACCCAAGAGATGATGGGTAATGGGAAGGGGGCTCCTCAGAGGGGTATGGCCGTGCTTGCGGGACACCCCTGGGAAGGGACGCTGCGGGCACCCGGCCGGCTCCGAGACGAGGAGCATGCGCGAGGGAGAGCACCGCTGTAGCAGAAATGCTCAGGGTTTGCTTTGTGCTCGCATTCGCGAGGCTGGGGCCGGACTTCGTGCCCCATATCAGCAAGCTCAGCCGCTGGCTTCGTGGGGAATGAGCCTAGGGGAATGCTCCAAAACTGAAGTGTCAGTAGAAGAGGTTTTAGGATAAAACAATAAAAATAATGGTAGCAGATTACTAGGGCCAGACTACTTCACTCAAGAGCTCTAAGGGAGCTCAGATGGAAACTACTGACCTGGTCAGTACAATAAAACAACTGTTGCTGAGATGGTGTGGCACCATGGGAATGGAAGGTGCCAAGTGTTACATTCATTTTTAAAAAGGGCTTTTAGAGGCAATCCAGAGACCCGTGGGCTGGAAGCTGGAGTTCCAGATGAGGCAAATTGACAGAAACCATACCAGAGACTAAAATGGCTAGATACACAGATAAATGTGATACAGCAGGAAAGAGTCGGCACAGTTTTTAGAGCAAGAGGTCATGCATCACAAATCCATTAGTGTCAAGACCTGTGCAAGTCAGCATATTCATAAAAGTTACAACTGCAAAGAGCTGCAGAGCAATCTCAGAAAACCGAGTGACAGGTTGATAAAATGACATATGAAACCCACTGACAGCAAATACAAAGCAAGGAGCACAAAGAAAACCAGACCTAGCTACATGAAGATCAGGGGCTGTAAATTAACATCACTCAGGGAAGAAACCTCAAAGTCAATGAGTTAGCGGCACACCCCCAGCTCACTGCTCAAGGATTGTCAAAACAGCAAAAAAGGGGGAAAAGGAGCTGTAGGAATTACTACAAAAAGAAAAGAGCATCAAAAAAAGACCACTTCTGAGGTACCTGTATCTCAAATACTGGGTGCAGTTCTGCATACAGTCAGTCTAGAAAGGATGTAGAAGCATCAGTGAAGATAGACAAGAGATGTTATGGAAGTGTGGGATGGTTTCCATAGGCATGCAGACTAACCACGCTAGTGTTTTCCTGCTTCGTCATCTCAACAGAGAAGGGAGGTGAGTGGGGTCCTATCAGCTCACAAGCACCCTGGAGAACTGAACAAGAAAGCATCATTCATTGTCTCACACAAGGGAAAAAGGGCAGAAACTGGTCTAGTGGGCTGCACATCTAAAACAGAGAGAAGGAAGTACTTCCTTCACACAAAGCAAAACTGAATTATGGCACTCATCGTCACAGGATGCTCTGGAGGCCAAGAAAACAGAAGGATTCAAAAAGTGGTTAGCCAAATTCTTGAAGCCTCAACCCATCTGCAGCTGTTAAACACAATGACCCAGATGCCGCTGAGGAATGCGCTTAACCACAGTTCGCTCACAACTGAGCTGCTAATACTACTGAAGGATCTTGTTATACTTGCCCTGCCCTTACATGCTTTTCCTAAGCATTTGCTTCTGAAAAAAGCTACTTTTGCTGGACCCTTGGTTTGGGCCAGTATCACTGGATATTGTATTGTATATAATATAAGACCTGTACTAGGAACCTAGGATCTATTGCAGGTGATCATAATGTTTGTTTACCTCCCATAACGTCTTGCCTCTGGTAGGGGGTAATATATAATGCTCCATCTGATGGCCTCCATCTGATGCTGCAGAATAGGGCATTTCTGTCCTAAAAATTTATCATGCCCCTTGCAGTCTGTACCAAAGACGAGCTCTTTCTTGACCTCCCATAGATGCTCTGTTAAATCCATAAATCATGACACTGGATTACCTTTATCATTGATTTAACTGTCACCACAAAAGTAGTTAGCAGTCATGAAATAAGCCAGTAGCTGTATTTGAAGCAATGCCCTCCTGAGGCACATATTTCCTTTTATTACTTCTTAAATTAATTCTCTCTTCATTGCATGAAGTGTGCCTTATTCTCACATTGTAGGATGAGTAAAACGGAAGTGCCGATCACTTTCTACCTCATGCACCATAATTTTGTATGCTCAAATGCTCTCCCTTCTGCCACTTCTCCTTTCCAGCTGACACAGGCCAAGATAAAACGGCGATGCCTTTGAATACATGGAAGTCCTTACGTTACCAAGGTGTAACTACCTCTCTTCGCACAGTGAGGGAGAACGTAATGGGTTTGGGGACCAAGTCATCCATCACCTGCAGGAGGGGAGGGGGAGAGGGACAACTCACTCCCTGCCATGGCTTGATCATACTGACGCTAAAGGGCTTGGCTTGGTGTCTGCTCTTGACTTGCTCAATGCAAAAACAGCCTGTGTTTTTCATTGCTACCAGTCTAGCATCTCTTGCCAGCTCTAAGTACTTCCTTAAAAAAAAAAAATGGGGGGGGGAAGGTTTGCTCATTTACTTTTGGAGCCGTGTTAGACTTGCCAGCATCTGTTCCTTCTGAAATGGGGGGGGCGGGGGGAAGCACCAACTCCAGACTGGAAAAGAAAGGAAAAGGAATTAGCTACCAAGCTGCAATGTGAGAAATGAAGTCAAGAAAAACAACGTCTCTGAAGATACTGAAGACAAAAACAAATGTGGTAAAGAGGAGCAGAGACAGATTTCAGAGGAAAGGCAGTGACTACAGCACCAGGAGTGAAATAGTGCACACATAGAAACTGAGTCCAGAGTTTCAGGGTTTCTTTTTTCTCGTTTTTCCTACTATTTCACAGAAATCATGGTCCTGTTGAGATTCCTCTGTACTCGAGAGTCCGTTATGTCAGTGAAAGCTGATAGAGCTGCACTTGTTTCTTTTCATTAGGAAGCAACTTTTTGATATTTCTCGGAATTATTGTTCTTTAAAATAATGCGCTGAGAACCTTGCTGAAAACAGCAGTTAGGATTATTCTTAAACTAGTTCACTTTACAAGCTAGATTTAAAAATACCACCATGATTTTTAATAGTTGCAAAGATCCTAAGTTTGGATGCAGTCCTGCAGAAAACAAAACACAAAAGAACAGTCGTGACTCTGCTACCAGTTCAAGAGTCATGGCATATATGTACAGAGCTCTGCCATTGCCAGCTCAGCAACCAACTCCTTTCCATCACAAAATAAGCAAATATTATCTCTGGTTGCTCCTAAGCACTTGCTTTAATTTTTCAGATTTGCCCCATCAGTGGTTTCCCCTCTCCTTCAAAGTGAGATATGTGGATGTGAAAATAAAAAATTGAGATAGCAGATTTTCAAACCAAACATTATTTGTTGTGAATAAAAAAATCTTTTTTTTTTTTTTTTTTTTTTTTGCTGTGAGTGCAGCAGGTGAAGCTGGAGCTTGCAAATATTTTGGGGGTTTCTTTGCAGGTGAACTCCTTTCTCACCCTCATTTTCATTGCATATGCAAAATACAAGGTTTTATATCACTCAAGTCCTGTGCTCAGGCCATGCAGAAGACAACCTACAGCTATCCACATCTCTCTGTCCGAGAGCTGACAACGTTACACATCCCTCTGTAGCTAGTGTGCTGCTTGCCAGCAATGCAGTGATCCCCTGCCATCTCACCTCCCAGTACAGCACACCAACTTTTTGTTTAAGTCAGCAGAGACTCCTCTGCCTGTGTCTAAGCCAAGGCTCAGAGGAAAGGGAGCAAATGAAGTAAAACTGGGGAAGAGGCTGGGGATCTAGGATAAGTTGTTCCACCGTCATGGAAGCACAGAGAGGCCAGTCTCTCCTCAGCTCCTCCGTCAGTGTGCCCTCGCAGGCCCCTTCTCCTGTCAGCTTCCTGCCAGTCCTGTTCTTCCCCTCCTTTCGCCACTCCCTCCTTCTTCTCTAGGCCCCATTCGGCAAATAACATCTCCATTAGCTTCAATCCCACCGGCTCAGTTCAAAGGCAACTGCTGTTGTGAGAGGTAAGGTGCAGCCCCACCGCAGCGCAAAGGTGCCCAGATTAGCTGCAAACCTGCTCCGAGAGAGAGTGCCCAAGGCAATGCTGCAAATGTTGGCACAGTGAGGCTGCAGCTGGTACCTCAGCTTATTCAGAGCTAGCCAAAGCATCTCTGTGCTGGAGTGCAACCTGCGCTGTACATGTACTCCCAGCTTATTTAAGCCTGTACCTTTCCAGAAAGATCCCTTTTTAAAATTCTCGATTTATATTTGGAAGATCCTAATTAAGGTGAAAAAAACCCTCATTGGAATCCTTCTTTCATCTCTCTTGCTCTCTGCTTTTTCCAACGCTGCCTTTACCAGATAAGCACCCCATCGAGGTCACCTTGACCTAGCAGAGGCCCCAGCCTGGTAACAATCGAACCAGGCTTGACCATTTTTGCTCTGTAGACCTCGTTTACTGTCAGATTTTATAACCCGATTACTACAGACTTTGGTTAGATTCAGACAGATTGCCTACCAGTGAAGGGCTCAATATCCCATTATCAGATTTGTGAGTTAGCCATTCCTCTTCATTTAGTAATGTAATAGAAAGTGTCAGTAATGTCCTACGGACTTAGGCTTAAAAGGAGTCTCACCTATGCAAGTTGTATGTATATATCTTGAGCTTATATTACACTGTGGAGAGCACCAGGAAAAAATACTTCACAGAATCATACGCAGAACAATAATTTTAAAACATTTTTTTATTTAAATATTAAATAAAACACATCAACTAATCATTTTGGTGTACACCTCATTTAAACATAAGAAATGATTGTTCAGTCATGATAAAAAATAAACTATACATCTTAATTAAACCAATCACATAGTGTCTTTAAATACCCTATTGCATTGCAGTCTGCAGAACAGCACTGTCAAAGATACCTACAAAAAAAACCTCAAACTTTTTAAAATGACCTCTTTCTGCTCCAGCAATAATTCCAAAGAGGTTCTACAGCAATTGGAAAAGGAAAAAAAAAAATACTATGAAAGTAAAGTGCTTGTCATTGCTTAGGACAGGAAACAAAAAGAGATCTGTGGCCTTTTGATCCATGGCGTTTAAACAAAACGAATATTGAAGAGGAAACAATTCTGTGTTTTAAGTACCTGTGCTATCCCTTACAAAACTGAAGGCAGTTGCTGCTCTATGATGAGTTTTTCCTCATCTTCCCCTCTGGTCATCTCCCACAATGTTTTTCTTAAACCACAATAAATTAGCATGAAACTTTGGTGTTTTCTCTGCTGCAAGGCACCAATCATTCAGAAATTCAGCTCAAGTAATTTTTCTCATTTTGAAGCTTCCAGACTATGTAGCAGCAGTGGCAAGCTGGAGATGCACCTATACAGACACACAGGTATTGCACACAGATAAAGAGGTCGCTTATGGAGAGCCACAGAGCGAGCCACACGACATCTTCAACCCTTCCCCCTCCCACTAATTAACGTGGTCAATCTTTGGCTTTTTTAAAAAAGAAGTATCTATATTATTTGCAGATGCGTAATACTGCAAGTTGCAAGAAGCCAAGGTAACTTGAAGGCACCCTGTGTCAAACCAGGGAGATGGGTCCTTTACGCATCTAGACAGAATGAAACTATTTTCTGACATCTGAACGGTAACTTCTGGTCAAGCTGGCTCACTGTTTGCTCACCTGCTTCCAAATTTTGAACACCCGACCCTATTCATTTTTGTAGGGGCATGGTCTGTTCTCCCCTCTATACCCAAGCATAACTTCTATTGATGCCAATAGGAGTCACGCTCTGCCTTAGCAGAGGGTTTTATACCAGAAACACAATATAAGCATATTACAAAATATAAAAAATAACTAGTGTTATATATAGTTTTCTGCTTCCTATTTATATACATATACAGCATTAAAAACCATACATAAAAACACCTACCTAATCCAAAACTTTATTTTTGCTAATATGCCAAAAACAAAGCAACCATAAACAAACACCCGAAGATTGTGCTGTTTTACTTGCTTTTTAATACAGTTTTGTTCAGAAATACCTGTACTCTGTTTGAGTAGAATTCTGTTCTAGCCTATTCCTTTTGTCTTTGTCAGTATATAATTATAACCTCAATATTGCACATTTCCCCAAGAGTCAGTTCTATTTGGACCCTGATAATGAAATGCATAAAACATAATTAGCAGCGAAAATAAAAATGTGCAGCACTAAGAAATACCTCTCAGGCATCTTTACAGGCAACCTTCATGAGGGCTTTTTAAAAAGAAAACCCTTCCCACCACCCTGCCAATACTAATGCTTCCCTCCTCAGTGCCTCTGCAGGAATATGAAAAAAACTTAGCATTTATAAAACAATTTCTAAAGATTTAAACCAACAAAATACATGCGTGTGCACAGTTATACACACACACACACACACACTGGGCCTAAACAAACACCCTCCCCACCCCCAAAAAGACCAGATACTATGTAATTTGGAACTTGATATCAAGGGATATATTTTCAAGAGACTATTTCTTCTGTGCTAATTAGAACAGTCTTTTAGTTTTTCCAGCTGACAAATCAAGAAGTTCACAGTTTTCATTTGAAGTATATATATCGGGGAGGTATAGGATAGTGATGTTGGTTCCTTTAGAATAAAATGAATGTTAACTGAACTAAAATAAAATAAAATAAAATAAAATAACCCCAAATGGCAATGCTTCCATTTGTGTCTTCAATGAATGAATGCATAATGGTGCATGCCACTGTTTTTTGTTTATTTTCTTTAAAAGAGGTAATTATCTTCACAAACCCATAAATGAATATTGTGAAAAAGGGAGGCTCTGGTCCCTTCTTTGAAAAGCCTCTCCCTGCTGTGTTCACCACTACTGACAGCTGCTAATCTTGCATAACAGCAGAGCTGTATTGGTCTTGAGTACAGTACCAAAGAGTTCTTCCCCAGCCACTTCCCTCCCTGTCCCCACAAAAGCCCCACCCATCTTCCCCATCATTATTTTTTCTTAAAAAAAAAAAAAAAAAAGAAAAGAAAAAATCAGTTTCTATTCATATTTGTTCAGTGCAAGAATAGAAGAAGCAAAAAGACATACATATTGCTTGTTTCAGTTCTGTAAAGTTGCTAGCTTTCTGAGCCAGACAGCCTCTTCACAATACCTCAAAATTTATTGCTTCTGAGTCGCTCATCCACACGACACCACCCAGCCACACATGCCATGGAACAGTGGTGAAAGTTCTTTGCAAAAAGAGCAGCGTGAGCTGTAGCAGTCAGGGCTCTCATTTGACCAGAACAAATTTCCCTAGTTGGCTGGAAGTCAGGTCCTCCATTTCACAATCCCCATGCTGCAAAGTGACAGCATCATAGCTTGGAGACTGAGCAGAGAAATTCTGTTGCTGAGAGAAGGTGGTGTTGACTGGAGAAACGTTGCTGCTGATATACAGGTGAGTGTCTAGAAGGTGAGCTGCTGAGGACACTGGTGACACGCTTACACCAAAGAAATGGGGTCGGAGCAGTTGGCTGTTGCCACCAAAGGTGAGCTCAAAGGAGTTCTCTCTTTGCAGCTCTGACAACAGAAGCGAATTTGATGTTTTGCAGGTGCCTGTGCTATCAGAGGGGATGCCATTTGTTACAGATGTCTGGGAGGTGTGGGTACAAGTTGGCTGCAGTAGCTGGTGATGCTGGAGCTGGAGCATTCTGAATAAAATCCAAGGGTGGAAGAGGTTAACTTACATTGCTAAGATTGGTTCATCCCTCCTTTTTTGCCCCTACCTTCAAAAATAATTTTCCCCTTTGTTTCCTTCTCTACATCAAGCCTCTCCTTATCCAGCCAGGGCAATTAAAAACAACCACCACCCATGTCACTGTGTTTTCACTCGGCTTTTCCTCATGTTGGGGAGGGAGACTATCACCAAGAGTTACCTAGTCACAAATTGGCCTGCTAATAATAGATGTTCTAGGGACAACACATGCAGATAAACCAGAAGTTCAATTTTCTATCTCACTTCTATGGGAATGAAGAGGTGCCACCACACATGACATGTGAGGCCACTGGAACTCTGCCTCCTTTGTGGGCTGTAACTTTTCCAAATTACAAGGTCTTACACTTCCTTGTCATGGGAAAATTACAGGAGGAGGCAGAGGAGGAAAGAAAGCATTCCCAAAACTAACAAAGAAAAATACAGCCTGCAAAAGGGAGAAGTGTTTTCCCCCGCAGTACCAAGGGCTTCTCAATTCAGCAACCTCCAAGTATTTGGACATCATGATTTCTGAGTCGAACTGTATGCCCTGTGTTACATTTCCCAGCACAGGGAGCCACAGAGGAAATTAAATAGTTTATCTGCTGCTACATAGCTAAGATAAGAAAGGAATTCCCAGTGACTAGAATCACAAACCTCTTTTGTTGTACTTACTCCTCCTCTACTGACTCCCAGCAAAGCAACTCAAATGGAAACAACGAATCTCCAAGCCAGCTTCTCACCTCTGCTGCTGTAGCACCTCTTCCAGGAGGCTTCTTCCCTCTCTGCTACTTCCACTGCTGCTGTACATGCAGGTGCTTGTCTGTGTGTGTTGGAAAGGGCTCATGCCACTCCTTGCTGCTCGAGATGAGGAGGACTGACACACCTGCCGAGCAAAGCCTTTGATTTTATTCAAGCCGAGAAACCCCTTGGCTCGAGCGTTCTTCCGCAGCTGCTGCCTAAAAGCCTTCAAGCCTGTGGGACATGAGGAAAAGAAACGCGCTTTAATCCTCCTTAGCATTTCCCTGGGAGCCTACTTTATAGATCAACCTTTCTGGGCAGCTGCCTTCATTTATATGAAAACTAAGCTAAAAGCCATGATTCTTCAGTTCACATTTACCTCTCTGCCTGACAGCCAAAGCAAAGCTTATGCAACAGAACAGGGCTTGGGATGGCTCCACTCTAGTGTGGATGGACACATGCACAGCTAAGGGGATCGCTGCCAGAAACCATGATGTGCAGTCTGTATTTCTGGAAGCAGGAAAGGGGGGCTGCAGTCCCACTCACATCAGGAGGAATATCTTTATGGGCTTGCTGAATCAGTATCCAAGAACCTCTCATCTAGGCAGCTTCTTCAGGGAACCTCACCCTCCTCAGGGACCATGATTATGAGAGGCAGAGTACTCAGGCAGCTCCCATATAATACTAATATTAGGCAAGCAAGTGTCCCTGCCTGCTATGCTTCCAAATTACAGTTGGAAGGGTGTAAACCTCTGGAAATAAAGCAAGGCAGAAGTTACCTTGAGTTAATGAGGTATCAGATGCTCGCCTTCCTTCCTGGAAGCTGACAGGCAGGAGAGAAGCACCTCCCATGCAGCCCTGGGCTTGTAACACCGGAGCGTCAGACTGGGAAGCTAGGAAGGGTGATGTCACCCTAGCTGCAGCTGGGCTCCCCATCATTACTTGACCTGCCAAACAACTGCTCAAGGTCACTGAGCTGTCATTTGAAGACGAAGTAAGGCAGCTATCTGAACTAGTTCCTTCTGTGGGGCTTGCTGAAGAGGAAATGACTATACCTACGGAGAGGAAGGAGAAAAAGAGCATTCCCAAGATGAGCACAGGAAGAAACAAACATGACATCAGAGCATTCTGCCCACCCACACTGGCACTAATGAACAGCTGCGAGTCACAGAGGTTTCCAGCAACTCGTGTCATAGCAGAGCTTGACTCCAGCAAGGGGTCACCAACGAATAAGCTAAGTTTGGGTTCCTGCCCGGCCAGCAGTCCTCTGCCAGCAACTCTAGCACCACTGGGCTATACTAGATCAGGCCCTGCAGTGCTTCTTTAGCATAATATCTCTGACAAAGGAGCAAAAAAGACTCACAAAACAAGACTCCTTCATTTAGTTCAAGGGTCTAGTTGTGTACCAAATATTAGTTAGTGGTAAATTGTTTTTAAACTCAGGCCCCACATACAATAGAAGGCAGTGAAAGCAAGCAGGGATGGGTTATGTCCTGCTTGTGAGAATGCTTCTTTCTAAAATGATCTAGATGAAATACAACAGTGCAGTGTCTCTTCCTGAATATCTATGCTTATTTACAGTAAGACAGAATCATAGAATTGGTATGGTTGGAAGGGATCTCTGGAGATCATCTAGACCAATCCCCAAATAAGTGGCCCGTACAGTGATCAAATCCACAACCTTGGCATTATTAGCACTGTGCTCTAACCAACTGAGAATCAGAGAAGGCAGAGCGCAGACCACGGGGCTCGTCTACCTCAGTCAAGACAAAAATCAGCACATTGTTCTCTGAGCATGTCTGCCACCGTGCTCCTCCTCTGTCCCTTCCCTCTAGCTATGGACACCCTTCTTTCTTCACAAACTTACTTACATGGAGGGGCATGCTGATAGAAATGAGTGGTGACTTCAGCCAGTGTGTGCCTCCTGCTAGTGTTGTTAGGGATGCGGATGGGGTCATATGCCTTAATTTCATCCTCCAATTCCTTCTCTTGCCTTACTTCTTCACTAATGGTGGTTTCCAGTAGACTGTTGGGGGAAATGGATCGGTTCCGGAAAAGTCCGTTGAAGTTGGGATCCACAGGAAAGAAAACAGGCTGCAAAACATGTCAGTTCACAGGTGAAGCACCCTTCACCCTATTTCTGCACTACTTGTTAATGTTCTCTGGCATGTCTTCAGCATGCATACTGTTGAGAGGCTACTACAACACCATACCCAAATGCTGAACAAAAGATTCAAGGAAGAGGACAACAGAAATTGTGACTTTCAGATCAGTAGAACAATTAAAAAAAAAAAAAAGTTGCACACAATTTAGCTCAGAACACCAACCTGTAATGGATTGTTCATGTCACAGTCCATTTCTGCCTGCAAGGGTGGCTGAATCAGGCTCTGAGGTTGCTGGTAAAGCAGAGATGATCGCAGGGTTTCACTAGTGAGACCATCCTGAGACATCTGAAGACAGAAAGTCCCACAGAAGCCATCATGTATACTGCAGTTCCAGGTGAGTTTTCAAACACTGTCAGCTCAAGGAATTTCAAAGACACTATCCCTGCAAGCTTCTTCCATGCACATTCCATCAAAATTAGCAGAGTTACTCTTTCAATGCCTACACAAACACAAAGCTCCTTCTCTTATATGAGGTGATTAAACTGGAAGTGTAATTTAAAAAGGCATCCAGAGCACCCTTTAAAGTGGATGAGGAAAAGAAAGGGAACATTAGAAGAAAACATAAAAACTAACTCAAAGGATACTTCTGAGGATCCTACAGGATGTGTAACAAAGAAGAGCAACTGAACTATGCCTGAGAGGGCAAATTTCCATGGCAGACTTAATCCTCTGGCTCACTAGTGACCAGCACCAGAGGCAGACTATTCTTTGGATCACAATCTACAGCCACTTATTAAGAAATGGGCCATTAGTATTTAATCAGCCTTCTGCTGAAGAACAGTAGGCCTTGTCCTCTGGTTAGAGGATGCAAAGATCAGAAATGACTCTCAAAAACTTCATAGTTACCATCTTATTTTTTCCCAAAGGAAAGAATAGGGGAGGGAAGAGCGCCAAAAGACATAGCCTTCCAGGGAAATAGTTCTCTTCCTTACCTCAACATTGCTGATGTCAGAGCTCCTTGGCCTTTGCTGACGGCCAGTTGCTGGACGACTCAACATCTGGCTGCTTCGATACTCCTTGAGGCGCTCCAAGAGCAGGTAATAAATTGCAGCAAAATGGTTGTAGCTGCTGTTTTGTAGAGACTAGAAGACATTGAGAAGACCTTACTGTTATGGATAACTCAGGACACAACAGCCAGAACTCATCACTAAGGCTACATAACAACACACTTAAAAATAAGTTAAAAACCCAGATCAGTGAACGTTTTATAACAATGAATCAAGGCTGACACTGAATGACACTGAATCAAGACTGAACAACATACACAAGTGCAACATCAGATGTCTGAGAGTCACTGAGGAAGTATCTAAGGGGCAAGCACTTCTCACCTCAACAGTTCTCTGCCTGTCAATGCCAAGTGTTTGCATGATTCCAAGGACCTGTTCATTGTAGTCACCTAGGTTAGAATTGTAGTTTTGCATGGAGAAGGACAAAGACTGCTGCTGTTGGAGAGATGGGTCAGCTTGCATCCACTTGTGCTGCTTTATCTGGGAAATGGTTATTCGCTTGGTTGGGTCCACGACCAACATCCGTCGGATTAGTGTTTCACAATCTGGATGACAAAGAAAATGCATGAGCAAGGAGTAAAAATAAAAGTCCAGCCCCAGGTCACTGCTAAGAAACCTTCCCAGTAACACTACTTCTGATGTCTACGAAAACAGAAGTTAAGTTTCTGAGCAGCTGATGCCAGGTCTTAGTACCACACAGTCAAAACCAGCAGCAGCAAAATCACAAGAGGTTTACATATACTTCATAAAACCAACATATCACTACAGGAAATAAGCCTGAACTGGATATCAGCAGAGTTCAGGTAACCTTTCACCTTGTAGGAGAACTAGCTTTGAGTGGATGCAGTTTACTGATACTAATTCCACTTGAAATAGGTCAGAATTTAGCCCAGAACCAAGTCATTACAACTTCCTGAGCTGCACATACTGCTCATGGCTAAAACTGGTAAAGGTCAGACTTCAAAAGAGAGTCTTCGTCTCAGGAGAGAGAAGCATCTAATTGTTTTCGAATCCAAATCATCAGAGAGGTGATAATACTCTTCCGTTCCTTTTCTTACCAGACTGTTCAAGTGTAAGTATTCAAGAAACAGTGCTAAACCTCACTATTTCTGCTCTCTTTGACAGCACAGCCACGCTGAAATGTACCCCTTTTGCATAGTTAGAATATTCTTAGAACTACATCCATCTCAGTATTGCAGATTAGTCTCACTAAACTTCCCCCCTCCTTTTGTAAGTGGGTATTTCTCCAGCTAGGGAGTCAAATATTTTTCTCATCCACAACAATATTCTAAGAAAAGAAATGACAGCCTTTTAGATGCACCATAAAGCAGATACCAGAAAAGAAAACATGTACAACCATCCCATCAACTGTAAGCGCTGCCCTGCAGAAATTACTCGATACCCAAGAAAGAAAGTGATAAAACCATCTCCACCTGTCATTGCCCCAAGAAGGAACATGACAGCTATTCCTTCCTAATCACCCCTTTATTCATAGCCCCCCTTTCTTTTTTTCAACATTAAGGATCTGAAAAAAGTACCTTCAGACATGAAGTAAGGGATGCGGAATCGCCCCTCCAGCACTCTTTGCCTCAGAGTTGGTAAATTGGGTCCATCAAAAGGCAGAGAACCACAGACAAGAACATACAACACTACCCCAAGGCTCTGTCAACAAAAAACAGCACAGTCTGAATCATTCCAGTAGAAGCAATGATTATGAAAGACTGCAGACCCTAATAAAGCGTGAAGTGCAATTTCTAAGTAATATCAAGCTCACCCATATATCAAGGTGAGGTCCTTCATATTCCTTGCCTTCAAAAACTTCTGGAGCTGCATAAGGTGGGCTTCCACACCAAGTGGAGAGAGGCTCTCCTGATTTGTAGAAGTTTCCAAAGCCAAAGTCTGTAACAAAGGTGAAAGTCTGGAATGATACATCACTAAAACACACATTAACATTTCAGAAGTAGCAAAAAAAGAGAAAGAAGGGAGCAGATGTGCTTGTCATCTCTCTGTCTGTTCATTTAAGCTATTCTCTTTGAATAGAGATTAAATTTGGAGAGATATCAGTAACTATTCTTTTATTTTCAGTTACAATACATCTATAGCATGAATCTAGGGAGACTGAATTTGACTATGTGCCTGATGTTGTTCATAGAGTAACTGTGCATTTATTATTACCTGCTAACTTGATATTCATGTTAGCATCTAGCAGAAGGTTCTCTGTTTTGAGATCCCTATGCACTATATGGTGGCTGTGACAATATTCCACTGCTGAAAGGATCTGCCAGAACTTCTTCCGTGCTTCATTTTCACTTAAGTGTCCATTGGAGGTCAGATGATCTGCAATACAAAAGAGGCATGAGAATTAGAAACATCTGGAGGAAGTTTTCATAATCCTGCAGGTGCAGGTTTTCGATCAGGATATGTATTACTTGGGAAGGACCACAACAAAACTGTGGTTTCTAAATCTAAAGGATTGATAGCCTCAGTAGGGAGAGCTTACCAAACATTTCTCCATTCTTTGCAAACTCAGTAACAATGTAAAGCATATCCTTTGTCTCCATAACCTGTCAAGACACAAGAGGGGGTATGTTAAAAAACGCACACCTCTATAGACTGATTCTTTTTTTAAAAAAATGTATTCTCAAAGACATCAGTTCAATTTTTGTTTCCCACAGTAGCTGGCAGTGAAGGCATCTAACTTTGCACTGCAATATTCTTTCCAAGTAAACTGCTAATGAAAAAAAGATAACAAATCAATGTATATGCACCTAAATATACAATGGCTTCCCATGACCTTGTTCTTCTCACCATACCATGCCACCTAATCTCCCTAAGATAATTGATAAGCATTTCAATACTTTTATACACATCCCTGCATTATTTTATGTTCATATATATACATACAGTTTTACAATTAATTTGGCATGCTTTGTACATGCAAAGACGTTTGAAGTTTAAAGTCTTCCTTTTTTCAAGGTTAGCAGGTACTCAGATCAGGAGAAATATTTGCAACTTGGACAAATAAAATAGTAGCATCCAATACCCCACTCCCGATTGGTATTGACCAGGGCTATGGCAGGCCTCAGAGGCAAGTAACAATAATTTGCTGTTTGTGCAACTGCAGCACTTGATGAATGTCAACAACTGCTTATACGTAGCCAAAAGTTCTATCAATCTATTATCAACTTTTGAATACATCTGATACTGATTTAAATACCACAGAAGGATGTATGATAAATTTAGTCAAAATAGAGCATGTCAATAGAGGAAAAATAAATAACTAAATAAATAAAAGCTGAGTATTTCAAAATTTCTCTTCAGTTTCTATGGTACATCTTTCAAATGCTGCACTTCCCAGAAACTGGATGCTCAAGGTGTTGATGTTTTGCTTTGGAGGCAGAAGGCTCATAAAAGGTTTTTCAAAAAATAATACTAAAAATTAAACAACTATCAATGCTACTTCAAAGGCCCTAATTTCCAGCACTCTTAACATACAACCTTTTTCGAAGACTCTTGTCCTCCCTTCACTACAACTATATACGGACACAAAAGAAAAATAAACAAACAAGGAGCAAAGGAAAAGAGGTTCCCAGTTTTACAAAACTGAAGGAAAGTGTTCTGGGAAAGATGCCAGTTGGATGAAATTAAGACGCTGTGCTGAAACTAAAACAATGATGAAATAATACAAGAACACACACCCTACATTGGTATGTCATCTAATTCCATCCCTGCTTCTCAACCTCCACCAAACAGGTAAAGCATCAGTTACAACAACAAAGAGAAGAAACTTTGCTGAAAAGAAATTATGGTCCACTACCAACGTCATTTGCTCAATCAAGTGAGGTGGTTCAACTAGATGGAATTTAACCTGCTTCTATAAAAGCTTCAAAATAGTATTTTCACTCACATCATTCCACTGAAATGAAAACAACAGAACTGTTAGAATGCTTCTGTATACCTTATACTGCCCTATGGGCAATAATGATGTCAAACGTTACTGCAGAATAATTTCTCTTATGATGGTTAATACTATAAATATCAAGTACTTCAAGTACTTCATATGTGTCAAAGTCTTTAAAAATAATGCCTTGCCTAAGCACCTGTCTTACTAGCTCTTCAACTTTGCACATAAAAAAAATAATAAAAAAGATTGATTAAAGTTAACAAACACTATTATCAGTATAATTTTAATATCGGGTTTATTACTCCACACAGAATTTCAGACCTGCTGCTTCATTTCTTAATCCATTCCTTTCCCCTCATGCTCTTCTATACAGGTCTAGTCAGACTCTGATACATCATCTTTTTAAATTCACATGGCACTATTTAAGATGATTAAGAGGAAATTACACCAAATACTAATTAAATTAAATATTTAGACTTTGCAAAGCAGTCCTTACTCACTGTGATCCTGTTTTCCGCACATTAATTAGTTCTTACTGATAAAAATGACCACTTGTAGGAACTGAACAAATCTAAACCAAAATTCACATTGTGAAGCTCTACAGCGATAGCTACTTTAAATTCCCTTTCAAAACTATGCAAACTAGAACAGAATAACCAAATAGGTTATTTTTTGACAGATCTTAAGATATAAACATTTATTTATTTATTTATTTATTGTACTTAGACTGACTGGGTTTGTTTGTTCGTGGGTTTCTTTTTTTTTTTTAATCCCCTGCACTGATGGTAAATGCAACTTTTGCACTTGCTTCTTTGATACACTACATGAGCCTGAGTCTTCCTCTTAAAGTAAGATGTTCTAGTGTTCTAAATTAGAAAAAATGGGGAGTTAGGAAAGACAAGTTAATCAAACAAGGACAGGTAATCAGTTCCTCTCCCTGAAGCAAACTTCAGTCTGTTTTTTCTTGTAAGTTCTGTAGAGCACTTTGCCAATACTGTCTAATGTACCAGAAACTTACTCAGAGATTGTTGAAAGTCTTTCAAAAACACCAGTTTATTGTAAGTCTACTTTTTAAAAACTGTTTAAATATACATTTTCTCTACAAACATTTGATGTAAATCATGTGCAGGAGAAAAGCACAAGCACATCTTATCTGCACTTAAAAGCTGATCTCTTACCTGATATAGCTTGATAATGTTGGGGTGATTCAAAAGCTTCATTATCTGAACTTCTCTATAAATTTTCTCCAGATTGCTTGGATCTAACCTCGTTTTGTCTATTATTTTTATTGCAACCTGTGGATTAAAAAAAAATAAAACCCCAGATATTACAAAACAGATACTCCTACTGTAAAATTCTCTTTAAAAAAAAACCCATAAATTCATAAAAATCCAGATGAAGCAGACTCAAAAGCACAGACTCAACAAAGCTGATTTCGTTTTTCCTGAACTGCACAAAATTCACAACACATAATGTTTTTATTTTTCTTTTCTACGTAGAAGGACTACACATAAGGTAGCAAAGAGAACTGCAGAAATTAGCACTAGACAGAATTCAGTAAATCTTTTAATCCATCGCAGGCTAGCGGGAAACAGTTTCTTCTAAATGACTATTTTCTATTACAGTGACCAATACGATTTCAACAGATATTGCAAAAGGAACAACAGCTGATGTACATTAACAAATTGCTTTTGCAGAAAGATTAAACATTAAGAGATCCGTGTGTCTGAAACACATACACCGCATGAAAAAAAAATAAAGCCTGTCTAGAGTCTACAAAAGGTCCTTAATTTGCTGGACTCTTAGTAAACTAAGGCTGAATAATTCAATGAAGCTATCACAACACCTAGCAATGTTATTTTTAATATATTCTTGTTTTAATTTTATGTCAGCTCTATTTAATACACCAGGAAAACTTTAAGTTCCCAAGAACAGCCGCATCAACTACTGCTGTATACTCAACAAACCTTGCTAAGTCCGCCAGTCCACTGGACTTTGCATAGCTTTCCGCCTTTCTCTTCATCTTCAGTATCAGTTTATTTTACTATGTTTGCAGAGATAAACCGTCTCGCCACTGCCAGCTCAGCAAACAACATGCTTTTTAACGCACCATACCCCTAGCAAACTCCAGCCTCCGTACGCACCTGCGTTTTGGTTACTCTGTGCCTGGCCAGTTTGACCACCGCAAAATTGCCTTTCCCCAAGGTCCTCTCGATATCATAAAACCCGACTCGCAGCGGCCTTTGCTGGGCTTGACTCGGAGCGGGCACGGAGGTGTACTCTGACATGATCACCATGATTTAGACGGGTGGTGGGCAAGACACGCCGCGCTTACGAAGTGAACATCGGCGCTGCCCGCGGCGGCCGGGCGCTCGCACCTGCACGGAGACAGCACGCACACGCACCCCCGTCAGCCCCGAGCTCTCCGGCCCCGCGGCCGCTCGGCTGCCCGCGCGCCGAGGCGCCGTACCTGGCGGGCGGCGGGCGCTCCCCGCGGCCGCTCGCGCCGAGCTGTGCCGCCGCCGCCGCCGCCGCCGCCGCCGTCGCTAGGTGCGCGTGTGCCCGCGAGTGAGTGAGTGAGTGTGTGCGCGAGGGGTGGGTGTGGGTGTGCGCCGGGGGGCAGGCGGG
>NW_028185395.1:1877759-1929232 GCF_003343005.1 Rhea americana | reverse complement strand
GCCCTCCCTCCGCCTCTTCCCCCCGCCCACCGCCGAAAGCCGAGACGGGCCCATTGACGTCACTTTGACGCCAGAGCGACGCGCGCCCAGGCGCGAGGCTGAAGGAGAGCGAGACACCGGGCCGTTGCCAGGGAACGGGCTGCGCTGACGCGCGCGCTGATGGAGCCGTCGCCCGGGAGACGGAGGGGCGGTGACGTCAGGGCAGAGGGAGGGAGGTGGCAGCAGGGTCCCCTGCCCGCTTCCCCCCCCCCCCCCCCGGTCGCCCCCTGCCGGCGCGCCCAACCTCCCGCCTTAACCGCCGGCGCCGGCGGCCGTTAACCCGTGCGTGGCCGGCGCGCCGTGGCTAGTCCCAGCGCACAGCTCGGGATGTGGCCGCCCGGCGCAGGGCCCGTGCTGGGCCAGCGAGCCGCCTTGCCCTCGCAGGGGGCTGCGGCTGGTTTCTGGGGGTGATGGAGGCCAGGTGGCTGGGGGCGCGCACACGAGGGGAAGCAGGAGTAAAGCCGAGCAGGCTCTCTAAGCACAGCCCTGCGCTTCTGCGGCGCCGCAGCCACGCAGGCTTTGCACCTGCGCTGCGATTCCCCCGAACCATCTGGAAGGGAGGCCCCGGGGGGGCGGCCCATCTGCATGTGGAAGCTGAAGCAGGCTGGTTGGGAGCCAGCCTCAGCAGGCTGGAAGGGTGCTAGAGGCACCTCCCGAGGCCTGCTGTCAGCTGTAAAGTGGGAGACGGGCTGGGGGCAAGCGTTCAGCAGCTTAGACTTGAAACAGTAAGTGGCCAAGATGAAGACAAGGTTTGAATCTAGTTGTCTGTGTAGCATGTCGAGGCTGGCACCTCTGTTACTCAATCTCTATTAGAGTCATCCTAGACCTTTTTTCTGACAGGTAATCCCAGTTGTAACCCAGTTGGCAGGTGGGCTCCCGACCATTTCAGGAGGCTGAACACCTAACATAGCAAGCCTGTCTAACTGCACACTGGCCAGTAACCCTTGCCTTCCATCCAGGGCATTGTGCTACCACAGACAAATTGGATTTGCCAGGCTTCTTGAAATAAGATGATGCCTTGGATGGAAGATCTACAGCTCTGTCCTTCATGCTGAAGGTCTCAAGCAACTGAGACAATTGTGTAACTGGTGGTTGACAGTCTCCTTAGGGTCCATGAATGACTTCTCTAAAGGGTTCAAGAGGGACTCTCCATGTAAGAAAAGCAAGCTGATCATCAGTCAGTGTAAATTTACAATGACGTCTATGATGGGAAAAATGTAGTGGTCTATATAAATCAAATTACGTGATAAGTGAGCACTGTGTCATCAGTGCATTCCAGAAAGATCCATCACGATGTCCCAGGAAAGCAAACAAGACTTTATCTGCTTCTCTTAACTAATGAATTATATTGCTTTTGCTACCCATAGTAACTTGGGTACTAAGCCTTTGGAAGGTCAGGTACATTGCACGCTCTTTCTGCTAGAAGCAATAGATGGGGAAACAGCACCTGAAGCCTCAGGCCTGAAATTAAATCCCCAAGCACTATTTAGCTTGACAAGTGCATACATTCGTGCAGGAATGGCACACTGTCCCTGTGCCTCTCTGTGGTGAGCAGGTACACTGGCAATCTGCAGGCCTTGAAATGCAAGTGGGAAAGAGGCTGGAGATCCTGTGGAACGAGGATTCTCTTACAAGGAGGCACTGGTATGACCTAGGTCATGGGCCTGCTATGCCATCCTCTGTCGGGGGGGTAATATATGGCAAATCCAGGCTATTGTAACTGTAGCATTCAATTAGTGCTTACACGATGCTTTGAGTAACTCGCATGAAAAGCTGACTTATTATTATTGTTATTATTAAGCTAACAGTCTGTTCTCCATGGAGCTCATGAAGAGGAGGTGACGCACAAACAGCGTATACAGTAGCAACTGCATGTGAACAGTGCCCCAGGAGTTACAAAGAAAAAGATTACCTTAATAATAGTTCCTTTGCTGTAGTGGGATTTTCCTCCCCTTAATTATAGTTGCTGTTTTCATTTGAAATTGATTAAGTGTTTTAGAATGGCAAACAGAACTGATCTTTTTAAAAAGAATGCTTAAGACAGACAGCCTCAGCCAGAAAAGTAACATTTCTGTTTCTTTTTAAAGGATTCATGATTTCTTTCTTCCCAAATGGGAAGCAGTAGGCTGCATTTGGTGCTCTGACTTGTATCCTGATTTTTCCATCTAAGATGAGGCTGATACCTGTGCCACTGGACTGCCTGGACAGTGTGAGACCTCACCAGAGGGCTACATTGAGGAGAATCCACCATCCTGAATTTAATTACCTGCATAGGATGGAGGAGATGAGAAATAGGCAAGTGTGGCTGTCTGTGAAGGGTGCTTTTACAGACCTGTGATTTCTACCCACGAGGGTAGGGTACAAATAGCTTTTACAGTGGAAGAAGAAGCATATAATTTTTAGGACTTACAATGTAATTGTATTATTTATTGAGAGTTAAATTAAAGAGCTCTTCTTACATCTATCACTCTTAGCAACCTTTTGGTATTTCTCCTCAATTTCCATACGTATGGGTCACAACAGTTTCCAGCACTGCTGCTCAGAAGTAGCTATTGCCCAATTTTGGTATTGCCATAATTAATCATTTTTCTACCACTTTTAGTATGAATTGATACTATCAAGTCATTACAACCTTCTGTGATCTCGTTTTACCACTCTACAGTTGCTAGTGCTGGGGAAGTTTACTTCACAATTTCTGCTTTAACTCTTGCTGCCCTCTGGTGTTTTGGGTATACTGAATGAGAAATCACCTCTGAAAAACGTCCGTGGTAGGAGAAGTATAATTACAGAGCCAGCTTGTACATAATGAGGGTAGACAAGCAAAGAAAGTGAAGAGGCACAGTGCCTCCACAAAGATTTTATTTTAGGCTTTCTAGGAAGAGGGAGAACCAGGGAGGACACAACTGCTAAGTTTTTCTATTGCAGAAGTCCTGTGCTCCCTCACCACGGGTGGCATGATCTATGAATAAGAATAAGCATAAAGAATGCTTCCTTCAAGAACTCATCTTGCCGATACTTCCAGCAATTCAATCTTCAGTTATTTCACTCAGCATTTTCTATCAGTTTCAAAACAAACTAACAACAATAGCAACTTTCTTCACTTGGAGAAGAAATAAAGCCCAGAAAATAGAAGCATTTCTTTATACCCGTTTCACCCTCTACAGCTAACGTCAGACTGGTTTAGTACCGTAACTCTGTTGGAGCACTGCTTGCAGTATACCTCATCTTTCCCCTCCTTTTTTTTTTTTTTTTTTTCCCCAGAAAACACCATTGTGATTATTTTGAAAATCAGATTTGTTCGGCAGCTTTTAGTGTCCCATCATTTACACAATGTAATTAAGTAAAATCTTCCTGAAGTCAATAGAGTTGCTGCTGGTAAAACTAAGTCTGAATCTGGCCTAGAAAAACGTAAAACAGAGGGTATTGTATTCCAAATAGTATAGTTACATATACAGCAAAGAAGATGAGATAATCAAGTACAATACTGGTAGGCTCATTTTAAAGGCAAAAGTGTTATCTTAAAAAAAATGGGGCATAAATGTTTCTTTTGACTTCAAAGTGTCTTTGAATTTGAACTGTGAAAAATCAGAGCTGACACCAATTTTTTTGCAAACATATTCCTCACTTTTAAAGCTTATGTCTGCTTACTAATGCATCACAATGGTATCCAGAAATATATTTCAGATCACTGGAATTCCTTTGGTCACAGTATTGCATCAGAATTACATAATTATCATCACAACAATGATCTTTTGTCATTATTGTTTATGACATTTCATAATAAGGCAATGACATTTCACTGACATAATACATTGAGCTTGGCTTGCAGAATAAAAGTAGGTAGGGCTTCTCTTCATTCATCATTATTTAGGGCTATAAAATATCTTTTTAAAGGGTTACCACCAGGTATATTAGGGTTCTTTCCTTTTCTAAATATAATATGCTACAAAATCTACCATTAATGCTAAGGCTTTAGCTGTGTTTGTTTGTGTTAAGGGAAGTACAAACACAGAACAAATAAGATAGTCTATGCCCTTGAGAGCTTCTTTCTTTTACTGTAATCATTTCCCTTCCGTGTTTGTCACTCTAATAGTGCTCCACTGTGTTGGAGCATGTGAACCTGAGTTACACCTGGCTATGAACACATGAAAAGATTATGTAAAAAGATAAATGGGCCAGGTTATTTCCATCGTCCAGTAAAGTAAAATGCAGAAGTTAAACAATCAACACTGAATAGTAACTTTTAACTTTGAGCTTTCTTTGCAGGTGTTTGGGCTTAATGATCAAAGGTAGGGTTGGTACTAAAGCTTAATATACACCTGTAACCTAACCATGCCCCTTAAATTTGGCTGAAATTCATTTCATAGTTTGTGGAGTGATTTTCCAAGATAGTGAGCATCCACAATTTCTGCTGTTTTTAATGGAAGCTGCAGTTGCTAACAGCTCTGAAAGTCCATCTACATATCTTGCAAGATAAAGTATGTATTCTACTAAGGGCTTTGATTAAAGAGGACTCCAAGAGCCTGTGGGGCTGGGTACATCTACATTCAATTATATTGTTACTATTTTCATCAAGGTTAGCCAGATGGGCTCCTTCTCGGAACAGAACTGTGCAATGTTCAGAAGCGTATAAGCAAATTCTTGGAAATAGCCCTTTGCCACCAAGAGTACATGATCTTCATAGACAAAACAGACAACAGATAAGAAGAAGATGTAATATCCCCCACTTACTGTATCTGCTTCACTACTGGGAAGGCAAAAGACTGCAAGATGGAGTGTCTTGTGCACAGTCACATGGCAGATCTGTGGCAAATTCATTTCTGTGTCCTGAGCCTAGGCAAAGTGCTTTAACTACAAAACTATCCTTCACTCTGAAGTTGAGTTGATTAATGTTAATCAAGAGCTAGTATAAAGCTATGTACTTATTGGAGTTTGTATGATCTATACTATTGGCAGCTCTTACATGTGATTTTTCAGATCAGGCTGGACTTCCTGTGAGATTAGCACTTGCAGTTTAATGTTAGTCCCCCAATTCCAGCTGGAATGTGGGCAGAGAGGCCAGTCAAATATAGTCAGCTAGCCTGCTGGGGCTCCCAAGGCTTTGCAATTGTTTGACTGCAGTTTCTCTTGAGAGTATATTGCTTCTTAGTGTTCCCTGAAAGATCCTACAAGCAATAGTAGTTCATTTATTGTTTTGTTGTTCTGGGCTTTTTAGGCCACATCTGACAGAGTTTAGCAGTGTTAGTTCTGTCAAAAGCTGCCAGCTTCAAAGCAGAAAATAAACAGTAAATAAATAGACATCAGAGCAGATAGAAGAGCAGAGATGGGAGGAGGACATGTCCATGGATCTATTTGACAGAGGGCTTCCTTCCTGTAAAATTACTTCCCTCCTTCTCTGGTCCAGTATCCTCCCTGCTCCCTGCTAAATCCCTGTGACATATGCAAACCTTCAATTTGAATCTGTCTTTTCTCCCAGGGCTGCAGACAGGCTGAGAAGGAGATAGGGGGTCCATGTCTGAAGATGCTAGGAATCAAGGAAACTGGAAACAGCAGGCAGTAGGAAGCAGCAGAGAAGTAATGTTGGAAACCCCCTGCGTGGTGGGGGAAAGAAATCCCTTGACATCTGCAAGAAGACTGGCTGTGTGAAGAAGCCTTGCTGGCGCAGGGAAGAGCTACAGATGCTGCTGTCTGTGGGCTGTGCAACAGGAGCCTGGAGGTTTCATCTCCCCATTCTCCACCCCAGGTGGCTTCACAGCAGCAGGACACCCCTGATCTGAAGCATGGCTCCTGATGGGAACTCCTCAGTCAAGTTCTGAATAAGGATATGAAGATGACATGAGAGGCCAGACCTCTTGTGCCCCCTTCTCCTTGCTTTGGCCAGGATCTTTTCTCTTTGGGATCCCTAGAAATAGGTAAGGGCAATTCTGCCGGCCTATTAGAAGTGGTGGGGTACCAGCCCCTATTTAAGAAATTTGAGAGCCCTTCTATGGGCAGGCCAGAGATCTGAAGGGAATCTGACTCACTGTTGCACTTGGCGTTACAGCTGCTAGGGGTTCCACAAGGTTTTTCCACTTGGGCAAGGTCTGACTGTTTTTCCCAAGATACCCTTACTTGGACTGGATGTCTGCTGCCATGCTGGGTTGGAGGGACAACCTGTGAGTGTAGGAAGGTAATTCAGCTTCATTCGTTATGGCGTGACCTTCAGCAGACTCCTACTGTTTTTTACAGAAGCCGCATAGGATGCGGAGGTGCCCTTGTGGCGCAGCTGTGGGTGATGTGGACACGTGCCCAAAAGGAAGTAGCCTGAGACAATGGAATTCATTGCACATGTATATTGTTTATAGCCACTGATGTTTGCTGATGACTATGCTGGAAATAGTGACCCAAATGTGACAGGTTTTATGTCCTTTTGCTCCAGCCTCTGCTCCCCTCCCCTCGTTTCTGTGTGATTTATGCAGATACCTACACATCCTTCCCTAGAGACAAAATCAATAAGGGCACCCCTCACCTTTTTTCCTTATTAATTTATTTGCGTCTGTGATTTGTCATGTTTTCACTGCAGTTTGAAATGGAAAGGCTATTGCTTTTCTGATGTCCCAAGTAATTGCTTAATCTGCTTTTGCCTGTCTGTACATCGGCCAGGCAGGGGGTAGGCACTGACTCTTTTGAAGAGGGTAGTAACAGCATTTGTCTACTGCATACCAAACAAAAATCAGAGATCTCCCCTCCCCCTTCCTATCTTTACTTTGCTCACTCTGAAAGAAAACAGAAATAAAATAAAAGTCATATTTGAAGCATGGTGCCTATGGTACAGTTATTCCACAGGGAAAACCTGATATATCCACCTATTGTCTGAGCCACTAATAAGAGACCTTAGTGATTGAGCAAGTTACGAAAACAGGTATCCTTCCTTAGAGACTAATGTGATATTTACGTCTGATATTTCCTGCCATACAGCACAGATTGTTTGTGCTGATGGACAAGTGAGAAATATGGCCTTTCAGAGGGGGGAAGGACTGTTGCAACACACCTTTATTGTCCTCCCCTGGAAGAGCATATTAAATTCATTTTCCATCCATCCCTGTAAATACATTTCCTATAATTGCTACTATGTCAGATGCACTGTAATCCGTGCCCTCCTACGTCAGCTGCATTGTTGTAACCCCCCCCCCCCCCGATGTCAGGAAAACTGTAATCCTCCTCTTAAATTACATAGGAGCTGCATCTCTGACATTTTCAATTGCATTCACCCAAAGTTAGACAGAGCAGGGACAGAGAAAAAAACATCGATTTCTAGACCATGAATGTAATGAGTTCTCCAGGGTTTTGAGTGTGCACGTGAGTGTTTAAAGCTAAAAGATAAAAGCAAGGTCAAATGCATTTTACACTCTCAAGAGCTGTCTTTCTCCAGCTACAGACCAGTTGAAGATTACTGTTGCTGCAGAACATGAGAAGCTCAGCAGAATTTATGCATGACATTGAATCATACATCATGCATTCTTACATACTGCTCCTCCATGTAGGCTGTGATGAAGGGGAAGACAATAAATAACATTTTAAAGAACAAAGGGTTAGCAAAAATCTTGCTTTGTAAGCCCTGACTGATCAAATGACTCCTATGAGGGAGTGGGGGAGGTGGGTTGGCTTGCAGTTTGTGAGTGGGACACCAAGACAATCTATTTTCAAATATGTATGCATGTGTCACTCTTTAGTTCCAGGGGCTGAGCAAGAACTTACGAACAATGGCACAAACAGCACAAGTTTCTTACGTGCAACTGTTGGCACAAGTTGACCCCAGGTTTCCAGGGAAGCAAAGAATACAGGGCATATGGCATCTAAATATATGCGATGATGGTTGACAAGAAACACGGAAGAACTTTTTGGATAGAGCTGTTTGTTAACATCCTGAAAATATCTTTCACAAGACGGATACTGACAAGACTACTCAAAAACAGATGGTTCTCCAGTGATTGTTTCAAAAAAGCTTTAACTTTGGGGTGGAGTAAGCAGTTTGTGCTACTGGAGAAGATTGCTTGTGACTCCTGAAATAGGAAACCAGATGTTTGTACTTCAATTAGACCTACTCCTCTTGTTATAGAACTGATATAACTGGAGAACATACAGCTTTGTCCTTATATTTAGCAGGACGTATTGCCTTCAGAAAGATTTCATGTTACACATTTTAGATGGGTTTTGGGTTGGCTCACACTCTGTTTCCTTTGTGCTGGTAGTCATCACTTGTCAGAAGATCAGTAACACAGCTCTTATTTCCCTGCCTAATTTGTGCTTTTCCATTTGGCAGATATTTCTACAATCTTACCCTCCATACCTGGAAAAAAAAACTTGTACAATTATACCTGCAACTACCAATATTGGTGATTAAGATAGACTAGTGTCTAGGTCTTAAGAGATGCCTTTTAAGAAAGTAATTTGTGTTCAGGTATCCTTGGAAATTACTTTCTCTATTAGTATGTTATTTTTTGACACTCAAGCTTCGTTGCGCTGCTGGTGGGTCTGTATGTGAGCGTACGTGTGCATTACCCTGTGGCTGCACATGGCATCTCTTGTCAGCAGTTAAGATTTGGGATTGAGAGAAGTGGAGCTAATAGGGTGTATAGTCTGGAAGGCCTCCAGAGACATCTTCTTGCTTCACTGCCTGTCAATAAAAAACAGTCTGAGGGCCAAACCTGTCCATAGTCTCATTTGTTAATGACAACTAGAGATAGTAGATAAAAAAGTCAAGACATTTTCCAGTGCATTCCTTTGACAGCATGAAATTATTCTGTTTTTTTTATGTCAAATGCCGTTTAACCTGGGATTCAAGGTTTTAACCTACTAATGGTATTAGTAAATATTTTTCTCAATCAGAAAGTGAATTCCTCACATTTGAAATCAAAATAATAAGCCATGAAAGGATGTGTGGCTTCTCTGTTAGTGCTAGTAGGTACTTCTCCTGATGGCTTTAGAATAATCTGCCTTACAGAGCAGGCTCTGAAATGGGTAAGCACAAGCTTGTGGTGCAGTATCAACAAAATACAGGCCAGAGCAAAGCTCATCACTGCAGATAGGATGGGGCTGTGGTGCAAACATCTATTATTGTGTCTTTACAGGACAGAAACCTATTGTGGAGCAGTCTACAGCAAGCTCTTCTGTTTTCAGAGTCCATCTCCCTTTTTTTTTCTTTTTTTTTTTTTTGCTGTTTTTCATAAACAGAGGGCTTCTCAAATAACACAGCAGCCACATGAGTGTTTATAGAGTATGTACTTGTGCAACAACCTTTATGAAAAGGAAATACAGGTCTGGGAGTCAAGAGCTAGAAAAAAATGCCAAGACTAAACCCACAGAATGAGCAACGAGTATTAAAGGCATGAATGGCACAAGTTCACCAGGCAATCCCATGCCAGTCGCTGAAGCCATTCACTAAGCAATTTCCAGTGATAACAAATTCCCTGAAATCTGTGTCCCGCTTCAGAAATGGACAAATTCTCTTGAACGTATTGTTAATGATGCACTGTTCACCTGGCTTTAGAAGAGAGCACAGTGGGGATGTGTGGCTGAGGAGCACTCTGCTTTAACACAGCCTTTAAAAGCTGATGACTCAGGGTCTCTGCTGACAGTATTTGGAGAATCTGGGAATGTGCAGAAGTGAAATGGAAGAGGATAAGACTGGAGCCTAGGTGGTGGAAACAGCGTTAGGAGATAGCAATATTGGACTGGCACTGCAGATTGGGGATGTCACAGCCTCCTGAGCAGAGAGAAGCCTGGAAAAAATTGCTGCCTGTTGTCAGAGAGATGGCTAGCAAGGAGAGATGTTATTTGTGGTAGGGAAGGTGTGCCTTTTGCTGACAAATGAGTTGATGATCCACAAGAATAACTCAGCAGTCTCCGCAGGATAGACTGCTCAGGCAGGAAGCAGCCCTGTGAATCACCACCAGCAGCTCTCCTCATTCAGAGCTTCACTCTCAAGCCTACAATATGTGAATAGTGCGTGTGTATAGGTGCACACATGTATCTGGAGGAGGTATCCCTTCTAAGTCTTTCTGCTGCTGCCCACGGAGGCGATGCACCCAATCCTAGGCATAACTGCTACTATCACACTGTCATGGCACAGGAAAGGGGGTGAGCAGTGAGGAGGCAGGTGCAGGCGCTTTTTGATTCACAGGCTTTGACAGCTCACATTTCCATGTGGAACGAGCCCTCAGAGGGCATGCGCCTGCCAAGTACACTGTCGTGTCGTAATGTCCTGATCCAGAGGGACCAGCCGTTCCCCACCGCCCCAACAAATGTCACGGAGAAGGACAAGGAAACGTTGCAGAAATATCATTGAGTAGGCTTCTGGCCTTTACAGTCTCACTAGCAAATCGTTTTACACAAAGCCATTTGTGGACATAATAAAAATATAGAAAGTTATAAAACAGTCATCCTAACAAACCTGAAGCAAGAACGGCCAGGTCCCAGCCTGGCTGCAGCTTTCTGTTGCTGGAGTAGCGCAGGAAAGCTGGAAACTCCTGCTGGATACAGAGCTGGGCATGCTGCTGGAGCAGGGGACAGCCAAGCCCTCCCAGGGAAGAGAAGGGGAGGGAGGACACAGGGCAGCGTCACTGGCGAAGGCCCCACCGGATGATGCCCAGCTCCTGCAGCAGTGGGCATCAGGTATTCCTCCTGGGCTTCCCCTCCCACAATGTCAGTGGTACACAAGGCTAGGTGAAGGGTTTGTAGGAGGAGTAAAGAAAAGCAACACTAGTTAGATTATAAGGGGGGAAAAAAGAATGGAAGAAAGCAAAAATTGCAACATTTTTCTCTCTTTCTGCATATGCATTTCAGTGCTTTATGGAAAATTGCATTTTTCCATCCGTATCAAGTGCAAATTGCCCTGTGTTGCAACTTTTTCCCCTTCATCGCCTTTCTCTCTCTGCCTTTGTTTCCCTGCCAGTAAAGCTTGTAATGGCGCTGACCCACCTGGCAGGAACAGCGTATCTGTATGGCACCAGAAGAAGCTGGGACATGCGTAAAGTACTATTGCACACTGTTGGCATATCCCCTTGCAGGGAAATCGGTAGAAAGGCACCATGACTGCACAGGGTCACTATGTGCAGCAGTCACACGGGCAAACTATGATAAAATTGCCTTCTGCCAACTGCCAGCAAGTGCACTCTGCCAGGCAGCAGGGACACACTGGGAGGCCACGTGCCGCTGCAGAGCGGTGCAGTACTGCTCCAGAGACACATTTTCCCAGGAACCATGACCCTTTTGTTCAATGTCTGGAGACTCCATTTAATTCCAGCCAAGTGCAGGAAGCTCTATTCCCCTTGCTAGTTCCTCTCCCAGGAAAAATCCTGCTCCCTTTTCCTCTGCTGCTGGATGTCTCAACAGCAGTAGGCTTTTTTCAACTTTATGGGGTGTCTGCTCGAGCCACAGAGCAAGGATGAGCCCATGTTGTCCTCTGTAACTTTTAAAGCCAGCTGCCTTCCCACCTGGTGTGGACGGCCATGGAAAGAGGTTTGCTGTGCTCCTCACCTGCAGTTCCCCAGGGACCTCCAGACATACAGGTCACTCCAGCCTCCAAGAGGCTGTATACTGGCCTGGGGGCTGTTGGAAGGATGAATTCCTCTTGGGGGGCATGCCCAGATCACTCAGCCTTGGCTCCCAGCGGCTCCCTCGGCGGCTCCCTCACTGGTGCAGTTTGTTATCCTTGAAAGCCCTTGCAGCTGTTGAGTCTTTCATTAGCTCTTGAGCCAGGATAATTGGTATGCTCCAGGTCCAAAATAGTTGAAGACAACTGCATCCTGTCTACCTAAAAGTTACTCCGCAGGTTCTTGTGGGTAGCCCCCAACAGCTGGTTAGTGTCTCCATGCGCTGCTCAGCGGCTATGTTTCAGAAACAGAGAAGGGACTCCTGTAATGTGTCTCAACCAGTTGTCTCAACTCCCTTGGAAAGAAACAGCACGTCATCTGTCCTGGCTTGACTGAAAATGCCTTCAGTGGGCACTAATTGTGCCAAAGCCATAATTACCTAGCCTTCCTTGTTCTTCTGGGATAACCAAGAGTTGTTTTTTTATAGGCAGTTATAACAGTGCTTCTTCTTTCACTAACAAACTCATGCGAGCATTTCTGACATTTCCATTCCTTGGATGCATAAGCACAAGCAAACGAAATCCCCTAAATGCTCCATAATTACATGCTAAACACAGGACACAGAGGCCCTATATTCTGCCCACTTTGAGGTTGATGGGTGGCAGCATCACCTGGAGTTCAGAGGTAGTGGAAGAAGGTGTACTCAGCTGCCAAAAAATAGATTGTGGTGGTGTGGTCTTGAGTTTCAAAAGCTGCAGTGTCTTTCTGCGTAAGCAGCCCCACACAGTCAGTAGATCAGTGCATCTTCATCATTCACCCGCGAAAAATATGAAGCGTCTGCAAAATCTGGCTGGGCGCATACAAAGGATTTGGACAAGTTCCGGTAATGCTCTGGGTATCCCCACTGAGGGGATGCGGTGAGTCTGGCAGGACTGACTGTCCACCCACTAGGTTAGATTTTCTGCTCAGTGACCAGCATTAAGCTTTGACTTTAATTAATTTATGCTCAAGAAAAAAAAGTCTTTGCATCATGAGCATTCTTTTTCTTTTTAACCACTGTGACTCAGCATTCACCTTCCTCTTGTCCCAGCTTCTAGGGAAAGAACCTTTATATCAAATAAGCCTGTCAGCACACAGACCTATTCACCAGGTCAGTAAACAGCGGTGACATACAAAGCTGCAAACGGGCTGAACTTCTGTTTTAACGACTAGCAAATTCAAACAAACAGCAGGTAAGAAAAACTACAATCTCTCTGCTTCTGCTATCACTTCTGAGAGCAAAGATCCGGCCAAGCCAAGACACTGACGCAGATGTCTGAGGGCAGGAAAATCCTTTTTACTTCTACACCATGAGTAGGTCAGTCCTGAGGGAGACTGATTTTTTTCCCCTTCCTTGATACCCGGTCTTTGCAGCAGTAGCAAACACCTCAGTCTGCAGCTGTGTGGAGGAGCCCAATGCAGTACATGGATAGTCACTCATGGCTAGTCTGCGTTAAAAAGTGGAGACAGGCCTGCAGCCCAGCTTGTCTGCACTGCTCAACTACTGCTCGCTCCCTGGGTCTCCTTTGGGCTGCTCCAGTGAGCCCTCTCCAGCTTAGATCTGCTCTGCACTTTTTTTTTTTTTTTTTTTTTTAGTGCCTGCATTGTGCTAAGAGTGAAAATGAATGTATTCCTAATAATTGCTCTCATCCAGAAGTAACATTATAGTCAAGGTACCCTAAAGAAACATCATGAGTCAGAAGAGAGGTAACTCCAAGATGATCTTGCTGCTAGTTGGGTCCAAACTATGAACAGTCTGTGCAGTTCTGAGCAAACAGACCCCAGCAGGACTGTAACTTCAGTTCTAACACCCTTCATTTCCCCTTTTTACTGCTGAGATGTTCCTACTCTGAACCCCAGCCCAGGCTTATTGCATTAGCCATGTTCCCAGGGGTATATGGCTTGTGTCATTTGTCACAGACTTTGAGCCTTCTGCTCCCATTTTCTCAGTGGCAAGAGCCCATCTCTTTTTTTCTGACACCATTCTACAGGGCTCAGTTCTTTTTCCACTGCACTGAACAACACTACAATGTATTCAATAGCTAATCAGGAATCCAGTGACCTAGCTGCAGATGGAAACACCAAAAATATTCTAATACATATGTGTTAATAACATCTAAATATTTTTGAGCACTAAAATGCAGCAGGAGTATAGTGCAGTACTCCTGGAGGACTGCAGAGCCCTGTCTGATGATTTGAGATGGCCAGCTCTACATACTGCACAAGCTTTGTTAATGGCTTGGATATGTCAGACCGATGGGCTGGGGACCAAGGCTGGTGCATTTAGTGTGTCTCTCAGATTGGAAACTTCTAGTGCCAGGGGTTGTGTTTTACAGGCAAAGAGTTAAGCTGTTGGCTCTCTGTAAATACTATATGAACAGCTGGTGTTTTTGGTGGCCAGAACATCAAAAGCAAAAGCAACTGACATTCTCTGGGCATAAGGGGGTGGTATCAGAGGTGCACCAAGACAGGATGAGAGGCAACTGACATAAGCTACACAAGGGAAATTCTGATTTTAGGAAAAAAAATCATGATTCACAATTCTCACAGTTTTCACGAGAGAGGCTGTGTAATCTGCATCCCTGGAAATATTCACAGCTCAGCTGGATGAGTCCCAGAACCACCCAATCTAAATTGTCCCTGCTCTGAGCAGATGTCACCCGAGGATATCCACGAGGTGGATATCATCCACCCAGTGCAATTCCATGGTTTATGACTCTGTGACCAGTGCAGGCTCAAGTCCCCATGATTCAAGAAGACACTCCAAGTTTGAAGAGTGAGCTAAATTCTCCTCTCCTTCATAACTGTTAAACTAGAGGATCCAAAAGCTTTCTAGCTCACCTCAGGTACCGTGGGGAGCTACTCTTCTTCAGGGACCTGAGAGAACATATCCACCATTGCATATCTCTAAGTTACAACTTTATTAAGACATTTTTTTTCCTTTGCTCTCCTGGCTGATAGCTTAGTTGCAAGGAACACAGTCCCAGTCAATGCCAGGCCCAGCAGCTGACATTTCAGGAGAAATCACAAAGTCATCGGGACAGCAGCAGCAGCAGCATTTTGTGGTTAGGGCATGTCATCCTCCCTTTAGTTCGCTGAGTATTTAAAGAGCCTGTGGAAAGTGGAACGACTCAAGATGAGAGACTGAGAGCTGCCCACCCCAAGGGAGTCTGGAGAGCCGCGGTCAGGACATTGTCGAGGAAGCTGGAGATGTGGCTTTCCCTCAGGCTCGGCTTCGCCCACATCCTGTGCAGGAGCCCTCAGTCCAGGGTGTGCGGTGGCGGTGGCACCAACGCCACCCTCGCTTTGCACTTTGTTCCTCCCACTTTTGTGTGCAGTGCCCCACGCCGAAGCGGAAGGGCTACCTTGGACTGTTTGCTGAAGATCAAAGAAGATGGGCCAGCTCACACGAAACTCGTTTCTGTGTTCTTCTGCTAGAAGGACAAACCCAAGGGGTCCCACTTCAGTCTGGTGGCTGGCAAGGAGGCCTGACCTCAGGCTCCCCACGGCAGACAACAGGGCACTGTGGGAGCGGGAAAGGAGCAAGGGCGCAGCTATGTCTCCTAGGCCTCCGCCACCGCCCTCCCTTCGAAGCCTTGTCCCTGTCACCTTCCCTGGGAGCTGCAGAAGGGGACGGGGCACCACTCCACCCCCCAGCTGCTCAGGGATGGGGTAACGGGGCTGCAGCCAGGCTTCGAGGGCCCCTCCAGAAAAGGCCAGGGGGACGAGAAAGCTTGGTGCTCCCCTACAGTCACTGCTGCCACTTGCCCTGAGCCGATGAGAAAGGCACCAGGGAAAGGGCGAGGAAGGTACTTGCACCAGCCGGAGCACCGAGCAGCACAGGGACAAAGCGTGCTGGAAGTAAACTAATATCAGATTAAAGAAAACGAGGGGAAACAAGGAGAGTGGAAATCAGGGGAGAAGAGCACAGAGAGCAGCAAGCTGAAAAACATACCTCAGCCAGGGAGCAAACGAGAGAGTTGGCAAGATTTAGTTGGCAAGATTTATGACTGTGACCCTTGAAGCTTTCAGCATGCCTGCGCTGTACAGTAGGTAGTTTTCCCTGAATGAATTGCAGCACTATAACAACTTCTTATGTCAGCAACAGAGGGAGCGTGTGTTTGTGCATGAAAAGAAAAATACGAGTGATGAGAATTAAAAAAAAAAAAAAGAAAAAAAGAAAAAAAAAGAAGAAGAAAAGAAAAGCTGAGGAAAAGCAACAGTCTGAGAACCAGGCACAAGACTTTTCACAGGAACTGTCCGCTCTTTCCCTTTGGGCCTGTGTGTTTGCCCAGCATATAAACAATATTGCTCACACAATTCATGAGGAAACCTGACCAACAGCACGGGCTGCCTGGGTGGGGAGATATTTTTGTCTTAAGGCCCAAAAGAGGAACAAATACAATTGAGCAGAGATCGTAGATGAAACACGAGACAAACGAAGCAAGCACTGAGGCATCTTTGGGAAGATGGGGAAGTTGGTCAGCAGGGAAAAAGTGAGACCTCCTTGCAGTCAAGGAAGCAGCATGGACAAATGAGAAATGGGAAATGTGAGTGGGAGCCAGAGATAGAGAGGAAGAAGAGATCAGTGTGGGGTGCTCCAGCTTGGAGAGGAAGAGTAAGAGGAAAGTTGAGCTGAGCAGTGGGCAGAGGCTGCTTGGCCCAGAATTTTACATGTCAGGACAAAAACCTTGACCAAGTGCAGAAGGAAACAGAGCAGGATGGCAGTGGAAGGCCTGGGAAAGTGAGTTGGCTTGGCTGGAGCAGAGAGAAAGATGATTTCAGCTGCCCCACTTTCAATAAACTGGAGAGAGTAAGGTAGGATGAGGTTGCAAACTAACGTAGTAACTTGACAGGTTGTTAAGTAGGACAGAGGAGGTGGAACAGGTTTTGGAGAAATCGTGGAAGCTTATATGGAGTATATGGAGGCATACGGAGGAGCAGCAGAGGAAGGAGAGCAACACTGGCAGAGGCAGGAGAAGCAGCGCGTACAGGTTAGGGCACAGCTGACGCTGGCAGCGGGTTGGAAGCAGCTCTCCAAGAATCAGCCAGCAGCACTGGCTGGGGGGGCAGCCTGGCAGGGAAGGCGGTTGCTGGGAACCCTCTGGCTCGGGGGAGACTTGCTGACAGTGGCTGCGCTCGCAGAGGGAGCAGGGGTGAGCACAGCACGGACCTCAGAGTAAGCCTTTTGGTTTGGCGAGGAGAGGCAATAGTGCAAAGTTTCCGAGAAGGTGGGAGACGTCCTGAAATCCTAAAGAAGGGCTGGAAGCCATGGCAATGGGAATAAATGGCCCTTTCAAGCTCCTTAGCAGTAAACAGGAAGAAGGAGATAAAACTGCAATTGGAGACGCTGCTTGGTTTGAGGGAGATTTCCTCCGTCTTAGAAAGACTCAGGTGTGCTTGCAAGCTGAACAGCCAGAGGCTTGGAGAAAAGACAGGATATGACCAGAGGGAAAAGTCCTTGCTGACCTGAGGACTAGGGTATTTAATAAAGGAGAGGTCAAAACCACCAGATAACCGAGCAGCTTTATAACTGGTAGTGTTGGCATAAGCACAGGTCCTCCTTTTAGGATACTCAGCTAGAAGGCAAGAGGACAGGGGGCAGTGGGGCAATGGGATGATAGAGCTGATACGAGCAGGGGCAGGGGCATGAGAAGGAGAAAAAAGCAGAGGAATGTGTATCTGATGAAGGAGCAAGTAAGCATGGTGAGGCCCCTCGCACCTCAGGCTCAGCTCCTCCATGGGTTCAGTCCCTTGCTGCAGAGCAGGGTGTCCTCGGGGTGGGAGCAGCAGCTACAGAAAGAGCCAGCTGCACTGAGAGAGCAGCCACCGAAAGGAGATGCAGGAAAATACGAAGGTAGAGCCACAATGAAAGTGTCAACAGATGGGGCTGCAACAGCCTGACCCTGGGGAGCACTCCTCTGTGGGGCAGCAGCTCTGACCCTGTTTCGTAGTTTGATCCAGGTTGCTACGTGACCTAGGAAAACTCTGTTTAATGGCTTTGAAGACAAACTATCATACAGAAGCTTTCTCTGTGCTCTGCGCCAGATTTGTTCTCTGACATTCCCCAGTGACTGCTAATATCAGTGTGTCCCTCTTCTGGATAGCTCTGACGGGAGAGCCAGGACTGCTAGTGCCTTCCTTACTCTGCAGGTCTGTAATCTGGCTAACTGTAAAATGAGGGTTGGGAAGGAGACTGCCCCCGCAGCCTTGTCTGCCAGACTGCTCTCACCCCTGCTGTCAGCAAGCAGCGGTGCAGAGAGGAAGTGCTGGTTTTCCATCAAAGATTATTTTCCAAAGGATTCCTAGCCCTTGTATGACCCTGAAGGTTTTTCCACTGACTGTAAGGAGTGCAATTCTAGATATTTAAAAAATGCATGCAGTCTGGAATGCAGCTCTATCAGCTTTTAGGACACTGCTTGATTATAAAACAACTTTGATTAGAGTGGAGATAGATCTAATTGCAATTTAAAGGCCACACCATCAAGGAGAACACATCAGCACAGCTTTTTCAGCCTGAAGGATCTGTAGTACCCTAGATGACGTGCAACCTGATATATGCTTAGTCCACTGTGGACTTGATTAGATCATTTTTGTCCATGAGCAGCATTTGAAGTAGGACCGTGCTAAATGATCATGGTCCCACCATGAGTTTTGTACAAGGAGGTGCTCTGCACTCTCCCAGAGCTCACTGTAATGGAGAAATGTCAGTCAATATGCAAAATGCAGCACAACTTTGTCATGCACAACTCTCTCCTCTTGGTCTCCCCAGATGTCCGCAGTGCGGAGCACTTCCATTGTACACTGCCAGAGCAGCAGGTCAAAAAGGTCTCAAGCAAATAGGCACTAAGTAAAAGCAAATTTCAGGGTTTTAAAAACTGAAGGTTTGTGCACAGCTGAAGAAATTCTCTAGGTAGTTACTGTATGACTTTAAAATAAAGGATCTGGGGGAAAGGCTACATTTACCTGCGAATACCCACTTTTCTGCAAAGACAATGCTTTTTTTCTAAGCTTTCTCTCTTGGAAAGAGTCCTCTAAATTGGTGCATTCCAATGACCACAAGGGAGCATTTTTCAGATCACACTAATGTGTAGTGAGGTGGAGGCTCTAAGTGCTGGTCTGAACCTCCTGGAAAAGTTCAAGACCCTGTTTAAATTCCATTAATGTCACTCTAGACATTTTTGGTATTATTGAATAACAGATGGAAGAAAGATAAAAACAAATTTAAAAGCTTTTAGAACTATCACATTTTAAAAGAAAGTGATGTTTGTTTTAAGGTGGCTTGAAGGGAAGAAAGCAAGAAAGAACAAATATTTCTTCACTGATTCCCAGATTTTGTGCTGGGCACTGGGACTGCTGGGGTGTGATTCAGTACTTGTTAGACATTGTGACTGCCTGAGAGTTGCCCTTAGTTGTGCTTATGTGGCAAAAGGCGATAGTCCAATACCAGTGGGAAATGTAGGGTGGAAAAAGTCCCCTTGACTCTATGCATTTCTGGAGCAGTACCTACTAGGCAGAATAAAAGGCAGGATCTGTCACACACGTAATAGCTCAAAGGGTTAGGGAGAAAGGCCATAAGAAATAGTTCATGTCCAGAAGGAAGAGAAACTGGTCACCAGCTCAGAAAGACAACAACAGCTTTCTAAAAATGCATAAATGTCATGCTGCATTTAAAATACTTGATCAATCTTGTTCAGCCAGCTCTAATCTGGCAATAAATATACTGTGCTACTTTTTAACATGTTTCCCTCAAAGGATTATCTAGCAACAATTTTTGTCAAACGCCAAAAAAAAAAAACAAAAAACAAAAAAAAAAAACCCTCAGCAGCTGCTATTCAAGATTTATTTTAACTTTTCAGAAAAACAAAATCTCAGAATCAAAACAAAAAGAGCCATAAGGGAGTGTGGGAAACTTCTTCCTAGATAAACGCGAAGTTACATTTTTTTGATATTTCCACCCTGACAGGACTGTCTGGATGCCACCCAGAGAGGACAGAGGATGTGTGGTCTAATGACTAACAAGGCCCAAGGAGTCTGAGTCAAAACATCTCAAATACACAGAAACACCTCGAGCAAATCACTAATTGCCTATGACTTCTTCCCATTTCTCGGGGGAGGGGGGCAACAGCTCAGTCTCTAGCGTTGCATCAGTTAAGGTTTGACTGCTGCTTTGAAATCCTGGGTTCCCAACACGCGGCTTAATTGCAGAATGTCCCTTTTCCTTCCTGTCGGCAGAGACCACGCTGCAGTCACACACGCAGAGGAAAGGCCAGCCCCAAGCTAATGGCTCCGAGCCCGGCGCTCCCCGCCGCCCGCCTGGGTGACCTCGCGGTGCGATGGGCGGCTCGCGGCCAGAGGAGCCGGCTGCGCTGCTCCGTTAAAGCCCCCGCAGACCAAGCCTTGACTTGCAGCTGACAGGCTGCAAATTGGGAACAAGCTACCAGAGGCCTGGGCCACTCATTGCACTAGTGAGGGGGCAGAGCCCATTTGTCATCCTTTCCCCGAGGGCTGGCACTGGAAGGAAGAGAGGGAAAGTGTGTTTGGGAGGGGGGGAAATGTGGCTTTGCTGTAGAGAGGAGGGAAAGTATTTGCCAAGTGTTTTTCACCACTGCTGCAAACGGTACAGTAAAATATAGGCGACTTGGGTGACTAAGGTCCGCAGAAATGTCAGCGGGCTTTAACTACAAACCACCCTCTGCAGACTGATGTAACTCAAGCGCTTCAGCCAGGCACAGAGCCCTCGGCAGCCGCGAGCTCTGAGCAGCGTCGCTCCGGCTCGCCTGCCCCCGGCTGCTGTCCCCAGCCGCCCGCGGCCGAGCCCGCTCCCCCCCAACCCCGGCAGCGCCGGTGTGGGGGAGACCCCACGCCCGCGGGACACCCTCTGCCTCCCGCCGGCCCGGGGCTGCCTCCGGTAGGGGCTGCAGGCAGCTGCGTGGAAGAAAGCCAAGGGAAATTTTTTTTAGGCGTCTCAAACTAGAGGGAGGTTAACTATTATTACTAGATAAGGCATTTTCCATCTAAATATGACATTTTAAAATGCCTCACTCCCAAGTAGGCTTTTCTGAAAAGCCTGAGCAAAAGCAAGGTGCCAGAACTCATTGGTTGCAGCTTTTCATGCCGCTATTTTGACACCACCCCCCCTTTTGCTTCCCCCTTTGCCTTCTTTCAAGGAAGAAAGAAAAAAAAAGTTGAAATTGGAAGGCTTCCAGCAAGACTGAGATTTCATTTTCCAGCAGCTCCAGCAGCCATGCCAAACCCCGCGGGTCCACACGGAGGCACAGCTGCAGCCCCTCGCAGGCCCTCGTGTGGGACGACCGTGTGACCCACGAGAGCACCTGCAAGTCCCAGCGGCCAGGCGGCCCGCAGGACTCGCAGCCGCTTTGAAGCTGGTGCCCACATCTGCCTGACAGAGCTCCAGGGCCAGGGGCACCTGTGAGACTCGGTGCCGGGGCTCCCCTAGTCCATCAGTCTCTGCTAAAGACACCTGGTTGGCCCTAAATTCCCATGGAGAAGGTGTCCAGCATCCCCTGTCCAGGCCAGGTGCAGGCTTTTTCCTGCTGTTGCCTGCAGGATGACCCCTCTCGTAGCTGCATGGTCCTACGTGACGCTTGGCTGCTGCCAAAATCGCCGCGTCCAGATCAAACGGTGGAGTTCAGGGACTGTGCCCGTGACTCAGCACCTGGCTGCAAAGCCACCGCGGCCGAAGCACCGCCTGCGCTCTGAATCACCCGAGCTGGGGCCGAAACCGGGGCTGAGCTTGTCACAGAGCTGTCCAAACAAGGTAGCGTCCACGCTTCACCGCATGCTGCCAGGGTCACTAGATCAACCTTTCCCGCACGGCTATTAAAACAGAAAAAGAGCTGTCCCCAGAGCGCGGGAGTAAAGCCTCACTTCTTGCAGAAGAGAAGGTAATGCCGCAGAATTCAGGTGAAGCAAATGCCCTCCTTTTACTGGCAGTTTTATAGCAGCAACTATTCTTTCGCTGTCAGATAGCGCCTTAACCACATGAGCCCTTGAAAGACCATAAATGCCGGGTTGCCTTCTCCACCTTGGCCGGGCAAGACGTATAAGCGCAACGACTTCCCGTATTGCACCGCTGCCTTCATGCCAGCTCTGGCTCCTGCTGACGTCTGACAAAAGCCTCGTCAGATAACCTCAGAGGTCAGCAGGAGGCCAGGGGAGAAAACACCAGCAGGCACAGCATTCGATCGCTTGATTGCCACAGCCCTCCGCACTCAAAAACGTGGGACTGGAGAGGAGTCAGCAGAGAAATACGAGGTCTCCCAGAGAAGGGCGACGGCTCCCCAGGGAGTAAGCAGTGGGGAAACGGCCGTAGATTGATGTTTCCTATTGAGCGGCATTGCCACACGCCTGGAAAAGGAGAAGCAGAGTAGAGCAAAGGTTGCCTCACTACCTTCTCTGCGTCTTCCCTCTTCCCCTACTCCCTCTAGTTCCTCCCAGATCCTGTTTATTAGGATTCATTTATTTCTTTTGCTGGCCTTCCCTTTCGCCACGTCGCTGCTGTCGCTGTTTCTCGTAACGCAAGGGGCATGTTTTAAGGCACTGTTTATTCCTAGCTAGGCTTAGCAACGCTTCTCCGAGGTACGGAGGAACCTCTCTGATTTCAGTCTTTTAACGGCCTTCATTCCAACAGGTGAGCCAGGACCCTTTCACGGCCGAGATTATAGCCCGGATCTGTCACCGAGCGTCGATGAGCAGTGACTGTTCGGGGCCATTTCCCGTCCAGCCCGGGCAGACGCGCGTTTCACCAGAGCCTGGCAGCGAGACCTTGGCTCGCACCGGAGCGAGGCTACGCTGCGGTGCGTCGGGAAAAGCCACGGCTCGTACGCGAGGGTTAAAATAGCCAGATTTCCTGGAAAACAGCTCTGAGTGCTGGCTCGTTTCATCACCCTCGGCGGGTAAGGAAAGGGAATCCCGCACGAGCCGTCGGGAAGAACTTTGCATGGGAGTTTCTGCATGTTGAGTCTTTCCAGCTGCAGGAGCTCGTCAGCGCGCTCGTAGCGTTAGTCCCCCCCACCCCAGTGAGACGACGTAAACCAGCGTCTGCACTGCCATTTCACCCCGTCCCCATTGCTCCGCGACAGGCCGGCCCCTGCCACCCCCAGGACCCCAGCTGGCAGCAGCCCAACTGAGAAACACGTACACAGCGGGGAAAGCGTTTTTGGACCACAGGCCCCGTGTACAGAGCGGCCCTCGTACCACATCAGGCCGCCGCACGCGCGGGAGGCAGGGCCGTGCCTCCCCGGGCCGCGGTCCAGCTGCGAAGGGGGAAGGAGGTGCTCCGGCCCTCCGAAAACGGTCCGTCCTCTCGAGCACGCCCCAGCCTGGTTTGCCGCCCTGCAGCGGGCAGAAGGTACGGCACGGCAGCTGGGTGAAACAAGCGCCCGTTTCAAACGACAGTCCCGCTTGCTTTTCGGACTTCTTCAGGAGGGTTCGGCCACGCGCAAGCGCCACCTTAGCAGGCCGCGCTCGGGACGCCCAGCAACTCCTTGGGCCGCTCGTTGCACAGGGATGTTGCTTCACAGCCTGGCTTCTCCTGTGAGTGACTTCTTGTAAGGTCACTCCAATCACCTGCAGCCTCTGGGGCAAGCCCCACGTGTTCAGAAACATCTCCCGTGCTGTCTGTCAAGAGGGATGAGACAGCCCGCACGTATTTAGAACGACCCAGCGAGCAAAGGGGGGGAAATAGTTCAGTGACAGGCTGGAGTTATTGGAAAGAGCATTTCTGACCAAAACATCGCGGGGTGACTGTAGTTCTTCATTTCTCAATCCCTTCCCTCTCTTGCAACTCTGTGCAAGAAACCCAGCCCACCTTTTCTGTTTCCTCCTCTTCTAGCTGAATACCTCAGGGGGCAGGAGATTTGGAGAGTTCTTCTGGAAGAATCCTTTCACTTTTGGGCATGTATGGCAAGCGTGAACATCAGTCATATGTGTATATATGTGTGTGTGTGTGTGTGTGTATACATCTATATTTTTATATGTATGTATCTGTGTAAAAGTCATGCAGGCAGCTACCCTTTTCTTTCAACCCTACATTCACTTCCACCACAGAGCTTCTCCTCCTACAGGTTGCCCCCCCGTCCCTTATCCCACCTTGCTGACTCCACAGGACTTCCCTTGTACCTCTCTTAGCCTGAGGCTCAAGGGCCAAATTGCTCCTTAGCACCTCCTGCTGCCCCAGTGGTTTGCACAGGCCAGTTCCCCATGACTTGCCTTGTCAGCTGTGTGCTCTGGGATGTACACCAGGCTAAGGTGAGACCAAAATGAAATGCCTTTAAGGGGTATCACCACATACCTTGCTGAGGTACCACAGGTCACCACTGCAGAGTTATGGGGCTCAGGACCTGACTTGTCACCCCCATACAGGTAATGGAGAACAGATAATTGAAAAAGCAGTTATTAAAAGCCCCCTCACACACACACACACAAAAAAAAAAAGAAAGAAAAAAAAGGCATTAAACTAGGTTATCTTCAGTTGGGAAAGGAGACCAGGGCATTTATCACCTATGGCAGAAAGAGTCACTGCTACTCCTGCTATGATCCCACCACAAGATACCGCAGGGAACGAGCTTGACCGTGTTCCCACAATGCCCAAGTCAGCGCTATAAAGCCACTCCTCAAGGAAGAATAATCATTTAGGAATAAATTCAAGCCTCTATTGTGTTCTGAGCAGGCTCTCATGTTTACTTATCACTACAAAGTCTGAGCCCCTTCCGGTAATGCATTCAGCAGTCTGATGAACATTTGTCATGTTTGTTCACTCATTCTCTCCCCAAAAAGAGAAGCGCGAGCCTGTCCAATTGTTTGGACATTGGGAGGCGCAGACTCAACTGCTGAGCACTGTTTACCAGATAACAAGATATTCCTGTTACAGGCATTCATATTCATATAACAGTCTGGGAGTAGTCATGAACAGGGGCTGCTTGTGGTCTCTTAAAAGCTTTGAAACACAGCCTCTTGAAGCCAGCTTGTCAGTTGGTTTGGTAACTGCAGTCTGGGATATTCAATAAATCCACATAGATCACTGGAGATAATTTAGACTATTAAATTTTTCACAGCAATCAGTTGTTACTGGAACTGTCTGGAATAGCCTTTTCTGAGCAACTCCACCTTGTTCCAGAGAATGTGTGTGGTTCAGTTCACCCATTTTGATCAAGTTGCCTAGGAGTAGATATTATGCTTTAAAATTATAGCTGTCATAATACAAGATAAATTTTTAAGTGTGGACAGACCCCTGTAAAAAAACAGAATAGTCTGAAAAATGTTATTGAGTTACATGAATGAAGATCAGGACTGGTAATAATGCGTTCCAGGAGAAGGGATAATAAGATATACAACAGCTCAGGAGCAAGACACAAGCAACAAACATATGTACACACAGAAATTAAGCTACTCGTCAGCTAATCATAGGGGCTGCAACTCCTACTTGTATGGAAAATGCTTAGTAAGAAAGGATTATTGAAATATAACTAAAATCTGTATTCAGTCTATTTCGTGAAACCAACACATTGAAAAGACCCCTTCTGAGAAGTCTTGAAATGAGATGATCAAAAGCAGTCTGGTTTACAGGAAGATGCAGAATGTATTACGTTCTCTGTGTTAGCCGGTAGCTGGGGGTTGAATGGAGGGAACAGCTTAGTCACCATTAGGGGAACCATTCATGAAGAGCTGAAACCTTCAGCTCCTGTTGCAACAGAGGAGTTGTTGTTTTCCTCTTCTCCACCACTTATGTCACTGTTTATGCATGGCAGACAACTCTCCCCCACTTCCCAGCAAGGTTTCCATGTCACTGAGTCAGATCATTGATGTTCCTGTGGGGACGTGCCCAAAAATGAGTATCTCACACAGAACATTGCAAATACCTTGGCTGAACAGCAGCTGTGGCACGAGGATGTACATATTCATGGAGGCTGATATTTGGGTAACGGTGCAGTCTTTTACTGAAAATTGCAGTTCTTTATAAGAAGCAGTAAGAGATCCCTGGGGCTTGACTCAGTGGCTATGAGGTAAACTCTTTTCATCAGAGGCCAGCCATAAAGCTCCTTGAGATCAAAGGACAGTCAGACTGATCCCAGTGGGCTGTTACTCAGGCATTAAGGAGCTGTACAGCCCTGTTTGCAGGGGCTATAAGATATTACTTCTTTTTGTAAGCTAAGGATGGATCAACGCCGTCAAAGTCTTTCTGGCAGCAGTGTCAATGCTCTTGTATCCAAGGGTTCAAGAACGAAGACTGAGCAAAGGGATTTGAACCCATATTTCCCATCTCATGTGACACTGCATAGCACTCTGGGGTTGCAAGAGCTGATCTCATTCCCTCCTGCTGAAGCTGTTCCACTTTGCACAGATAAATTAAGTATTGATGTAAGTATTGATTACTGTTGTGCTATGCATTGGAAAACTTATCCTCATCCTTTAGTGGACGTTTTTCCATCTATCTATAATTAGAAACCCAAGCAGGCTCTTCCGCTTGAGAAGACAAGGTCTGAATTATCATGATGTCCTGTAGGCCAAGACTAGGGCTCACTGGCAATGAGGTAAGAGAAGGTGCCATTGCCTTGGCAAGCAGAAAGAAAGATTGTGCAGGCAACACAGCAGCTAGTGGTGAACGAGGTATTGCGAGTAGACCCAGGACCCAAGGCTTGCAGCTGCCGGCTTGAATTGAGAGGCTGTGTTTTAAAAGGGGAGTGAGCATGTGCCAGGGAGATGCCATGAGAAGATTACTGTGCATTGGAAAGCACTGGCTGGGCCCAGAAGGACTCTAAGTAGGATGTTCCTAAGGGAAAAAGTTCCTCTGGCGCTGTGACTCTGAGAGTGACTTTTCTTTTAAACAGCATGTCTATGAAGCCGTATCTGCAATGGTAGTATTTTATCAGCCTAAGTTTAACCATAGTGGCAAGGTGCAGCTTATACAAGCAACACTGCGCTTTCAGCCAGCACAGTGAAGCCACACGCATCGCCCTAAGCAGACCCAAGCGAGTTGGCAGTCACTGCACTCTGCTTAGGGAGTCTGCACACCATCTCAGTGAGGATCACACTTCTTCATATGCCAGCCCAACTCAATGTTGGAATGTATGTATGGAATGATGGAAATATGTAGTATAGACGTGGCCTGCATTAATCACATCCTCTACCCCTGTGTAGAGACAGTTTATTAATTTTCGTACATTTTTGAAGCCCATCATTTACGTTACGCAAAGAAAGTAGAGCCAGTGAGTCTTACAACTACTAAAGTGCTGAAAATATAGCAGAGCAAAATGTTTGCTCCCACTATGTAGTCTGATCTATGCCAGGTTTTGCTCTGAATCAAGGTTAACACAGGTCTCACATCACAGGGCAATTTTTAGTAGAAACTTTTGTTTCTTGTTAAAGCAATACCTCACTGCAATGGTTTCATATCTATGAGGCAAAATTGAAAGGAAAACATTTTTTGGTCAAAATAGTTGATGGATCTTTTGATCAACAGTTGGTTTTCAAATGAGACTGTAAGTAAGGTATAGCTACGTTAGAAGTGAATCTGCCTGGACCTCTCCCAAAGCATAGCAGTAATCTGATCTGCGGTTCTGATATAGTGTCACTGATAATTTCTTGGCTTCTTGAAATATTTCATGGGGCCACATGCCAGCATCATTCACTGGCATGGGGTGCATTCACTTCAGAAAGAGGAAGTAAACAACAGGTCAGATACGAGCTGTCACACGGTATTCACAAACAGTGAAAACAAAACTTGAAAATTAAGTAGGCCAGTTTTTCGTAACATCGTGTAAACTAACACTCTGCTGTTTGTGAATAAAAGCATCCTTGAGTATTTCCTGGCAGCGAACGAGACCACTGAAAACTTTTGTAATTTATCAGCTTCGTTGTAGAGTGAATATTTGCACAGAGCAGAGCTTTTTTCTTTTTTTCCCCCCAAATCAACTGAAAAAGTGCATGATTTCTCACTAAAAACATCACAGGATTCTGCGATTCTGCCAGAATCGATAGATTCCAGTAATGCCTTTGATGTGGAGATGTGCTGGTGAAGCAAACTCACTGCAGTGTTTTTAATGCTTCCAGTGTGTCTGTTTGCATTGGAGAAGAGTGGAAAGAGGCAGATAAAACAAAAACACAAAACACATTTTACATGACACCTTATCCCACCCAGAAGCAGAGAAGCACTTAGATCTCACGGCTCCTCTCTGAATGGTGCTTCTGTCAACAGTTTAAAGTAACATTGCCTAAAGTGGCATTTATCTTTGGGGCTATCTATCAGATTCCTTTCTAATTTCGTTCCTTGTGCGTTTCTTGCTGTTTATGCCATACATGGTTAAAGGGAATTTTTGTTGCTTCTCAGCAGGTTACTGCAAGGTCAGAGCTTTAGCACTATACATCCTTACACTTCCTAAATATTGGACACTTGATCCCAAAGGCTCCATCACAGAAGTGGAAATGCACCTATAAGGATACCTTCTCTTTGGGCTGCCCCCAAGGTTGCCTTCTGCACACAAAACTCTACGATCACACTTAGCAGCCTTTTAACCCTGCTGTCGGTTTCAGTGTAAGAATGAGTTTATGTACGATTCCAGGCAGAAATAAGCCCATTTTTCCCTGTTTTAGGCTTACTTGTAAAGCATGACTGGAAGGGGTGTATCCTGGTGCTACAGGATACTAACTTGCTAACCTGTCCCTGAGATGTCTGAGACAGGCAAAGTAAATCAAGCCCTGGAGTGTAACTCAAGCATCCCAATTCTGGCCAGTGGCAGCAAAAAGTTTCTCTGCCAACTCACCACCCTGTTCTCCTGTTCCCCCGGTACACAGGATTGCTGAATATTTCAAGATCTACCATGCAATCACTGCACAGAACTAACCTGCAGTCCATTAAAACTGGAAGGCAATTTTCCACTGCTTATTAGTGTGGAAAAGTGCTGTCTTATTAATGGTAGTAAAGAGGGTTGTTATGCATTTGCCACTCAGTAGTTTGGTCGTTATGTCCCACCAGAAAAAAAAAAAAAAAAAAAAAAGGGTCTTGATAAACAAAAACAACAGCAGTTCTAGTGCATTATATGTATTTCTGTATCAAGGAAGTTTTCTCTCCCTTCTTTCCCCTGCCCGTAGGATGAAGGCCCAGGCAACATCAAAGTGATACATGGTGCCATGGTGCCACAGCAGCAAGGCCTTGGGAGGCAAGATCCTGGCTGCTGTTGCTATATGAGAGGGATATCCTCAGGAGGAAGAACCCCAGCCTGCCTGGGGAAAGCAATCAGCAGAGACAGAGCAAGCCCACCCTTTACTCCAGCATACACAGAGCTGACCTCCTGTGGTCAGTCCATCCCCAGGAAGCCCACTGTCTTCTGCTACTGAGAGGGAGAAAACAAAGAATCGAGTGAGACAAACAGTAGTTTCATTTTTTAGTGTCCTGATAGAAATTACAATCACAGAAAAAAAAACATTTGTGGCTGAATGCTCCCCAACCCCAAGCCTGCAAACCGTGCTGCACAGTTGCATGGAAAATCTGTTCTGCAGATATCTCACCATGCAAATGCTTAGGACTGCAATGAATTGTTAAGACGGGGTTAGGGGGATGTTGTGCCTAGATTTTTGAGCGAAAATTACACTCATCCTCCTCCAGTGGAGGAGACAGGAGAATGACCAGTGTCAGTAAAAGGTATGAAGAAACATATTAAGTAAAAAGAACTGAAGGAAAACAACATACACAGGCATGCAGGAAGACATGGTTAAAAGCCTGAATGTTCCTTAGCTCTCAGAGCTTCTCCACCTCCTTGACTGATTGTAAAAGCTTGATTGATACCTCTGATTGCAGGAGAGAAGGCAAATGGGGACCATATTAATACCTCTGACTACAAGCAGTGAGCAGCTGTAGTTTGAATCTCATGAATTTCAGTAGCAGTCTGACAGAAACAGAAGATTTCTTTGCTGTTTATGGCACCTGAACAGCCGTTTGAGAGGGGAAACATCTCTGATGAGTCTGCCATAAAAGATATCCTTATATTTTGGGGAATTTCTGGCAGTTGACTCCCTTCTGTACCACAGCTGCCTGAGCAACACAGTGCAAGCATGCACCCCTCTATCTCAAACAGAAGCCTGTAAAATCTGATAGAGAAGGCAGGGTAACTGAACTGACTTCAACAAAGTTACTTCTGATTTACACCAGTGCAGACAGGGGAAGAATCAAGCCCTGCATGCTGAATCTACTTCAACATGTTATAGTTTTGTAAAATTATAGAAGATTAATGAAAATGTCTATGAGATGAGGAATGTTTTCATGTAAAAATGGCCATATTCTGGGCTGGTTTGCAGTGGTATAGGTCAGGAGAAGCATCATTGCCATTAATGGCACTTTCCAGTGGAGATTTGCTAGTCTGACACACGTTTTGTACCAGAACTTGGCCTGGAACTGAACTCTAACATCTTCCTTCCATGTCCACTTGCAAAGGAAAACATGTCCAGCAATTTCGTTTATTTTATCCTTTGTTGTAGGGTCTAAAATCTTGTAAGAGCCACTGAAATCTAGTAATGGGCAGTTAACAGGCAGTGACAAAACACGATAACCATTATTTTACATTTAGCAGTGGCAGAACAATTCATCAACACATGTCACGGTGAAGAATAACAGCCTTTATCCTATGTGAATAGTCTCATAGTTTTTTTCTCAGACTTTTGAAACATCTACTCTACATGCATATGTGGGCGTGTGATCGTGCCTCTTTGCAGAGCGGCACATACAGAAAGACACGTCTTCATTGAAGACAGGGTCACTTACGAAGGGTTTATTTTATCTTTCCCTGACCAGAGTAAACATTGAAAGGTTGTGAGAACATCCCTCACTGCTCATGTGCCTGGAAAGGATTCACTGCTTAAATAACGACTCCACCGAAGAACGGCCTCCGCAGGCAGCCTGGCCCCGTGAGCCCTCTTTGCTACCGCCCAGCCAGGATAGCCTCTGCTGCGCTGCTCTAGTAGCTCCTGCAACCTCGGCTGCCGGGAAAGCCGAGGCAGCGGAGTATTGCAAAGCCATGTGGGTGCACACGGGTGAGCACACGCGTGCCTGCGGCCGAGGGGAACCGCTCGGTGGTGGGAACGCTGAGCGGGCTGGGAGCAAAATCTGCATGGCGGCATGCTCAGGGCTGCGGATCTGGCAAGCCAGGGGAAGCGCTAAAGGCAACAGGAGAGAAATTCCCAGGGTGCCCATATCGCCTGCCTAGGGAAGAGTTAAAAGCGGTGCTCTGGAAAGTCTGGCCAGATGACTTCCTGATGGAGTTTATACAAGTATAGTGCGCGCAAGGACGTATGTGCCTACGTGCCACTTCTCCCGAAGCAGCCGGAGCTGAGCAAAGGGAGGGAAAAAAATAATAAAAACATCACAGATGGGACTAGCCTGGAAAAAAGCGCCTGATGAATGTGCAGGGTCATCACATCCCTCTCACTACAAACGCGCCAGACAAATCCAAGTGATGCCTCCTCTGCCACTTGTCACTGGGCAAGAGCACGGAGGGCAGCAGCTCGGGCAAGGCCAGACAGAGAGGATGAAGTAGAGGATATTAGCGTGGAGAATTTACAGTGTCCCACACCAGCTGCCAGCTGTGCAGCTGCCGGGACATCCCCAGCAGTGGGGGAGATGGTGCAGGCTTCTGCATTTGCTGTGATGCCAGGGAGATGCCTGAAGTACAGTCAGCAGATGTTGATGGTATGTGGGTGCATACATGAGAGGCAGGATCATACACTCTAGCCTGAGTAAAAAGAGGAGTGAAACAGTAACACAGCATTGTTAGCATGGATCACACAAACCTGTCCAGGACACCGTCACTCTGGCTGTCCCCTCTTCCTCTCTGGCTGTGCGTGAGCTGACTACAAGGCAAGCACTCAGGGTTACCTTGATACACCACCTATGTGCCTTCTGCTGTGGTGTCGTCATAGCCAGAGCTGCTGCCCTTGGGTGAAACACAGACCTGTGTTAACATAGGAACCTTGTTCTCATCGCTCTGATTTCTTCCAGGGAAGCATTTACTGAGATGGCTGAAGAGCGGCTTTAGCCTCCCTGTAGCTGGCTACTCTGCACCCTGGGCTGTACCTAGTAGTGCCCTGTAGCAGCCAGAATTACCTTTCTCAGCACAGTGAACATTACTTAGCCCTATGACGTAGGATATACTTATCTTCTAGCTCCTTACTCCAGCTTTTCTTTAGAGTTAACTTCAATATTGCAGATATGGAAGTATAAGCATCTCCAAAATATCTCAGCATGCACACAAATAGGAGTACATAGAGCTTGCAAGGAACCCAAGGCAGAAACTGAGATTGTGAGCCTCTAGGTGCTAGGATTTACCACTATGTGTTGAGCAGCAGTCCTCCCTAAGCTCTCAAAAGAGAAGAGCTATGACACTGCTTAGGGACAAATCAAAGACTATATACAGTGACCTGATCGATAGACTGACTTGCTGTAGACAGGCCAGTGAGAAGTAGGCAAACCCCACATTAATCACATTAGCAGTAGATCAACCTTGCTCTTAATTATGTCATTTGTCTAGAGCACACTCGCCTCCTCCTCCTCCTTCTGCTGAGCAGGGAGAGAAGGCACAGTCTATGGAAGAATTAAACATCAGTCCCTTTAGGGATGCTTAGTCAGTGAACTCGTGCTTCTCATTACATATTTCAATCTGCTGCCATTTGATAAGTTTGTGGAAGGGTTTGTGACGCCTCAGAAATTGCTGCTGGTTCACTGCGGCTGTGCTATGAGGGGTGCTCTGTGATGAAGGTCTCTCAGTGAGACCCCAGCCAATTTCATTAGTAGGTCAAAAAGAAGGTTTTCCAAAAGTGCTATGGTTGCAAACCCCGTCTATATTTCCAGAGCCAAGCCAGGTTACTTACAACACCATCGTTATCACCAATAATTAAAAAGCTGCAGAAAGAATTTAGACAATGTGAAGCAAAAAGAAAAAAATACAATTCCTTTCACAATAGCTGTGCTGGCTCTAGAAGGTAAAAAGAAGTGGAAACTGGCCATGTAGGCAAAAAGGGCATTTTATTCATTGATTTCAGAAGCAAACACTGAATCCTGTCATCTGACCATCTAGATTTCACAAGTCATGATATTTTATTCAGCTGGCCCATCTCCTACTTTTTATATTGAGCCCATAAGCTTGTCTTTGACTGAAGCAATTACAAATTCTAAACTCTTGGGTGCAGTTCTCTGGAAAGTATTTTCAAGTTTTGGCTTACTCTGTCCTTTTTTTCTGGATACTCCCTTCTTCAGAATTCCATCAAAGGTATTTGTCATTTACATCTTTTTTCTCTAACACCCAGAATAAAAGAAGTGGTTTGCACTACAGGCCAGAATGCAGGTGGAGGAGCTGGGAGGAAGAGATGTTCCTGTTTTGTACCAGTAGCAAAAAGCCTGCTGAAGACTGCAGCCGGAGAGCTGTTTCTTGCAGCAGCAGATTCAGAGCTGATTTCCACCTCTTCCTAGTTTACTCTCTCTACAGACTAGCACAGACACCTAAGACAGGATAATTAGGATTAGGATGAACTGAGATACTGGAAGAGAAGTGATTTCCTCTTAATGCAGGCATTGCACACTGGACTGTCTCTCACTTGAGTTGATGTGTTAAAGAACAGAGCTGTTTACCGCTGTGTGGTAAAGGGATTTACATTCGGTGCACAGCCTGCATTACACTTTAACCAGGACTGTCCTCACTCCTGGACTGCTGCCTGACATAGGCTGCGAGAGCACAGAGCATGGCTCAGACTCCCTACCTGAGGGACAGACTTCTAATGCCAGCCACTACAGTAGTTTCCCTGTTTGGATGAAAACGACGGGCAGCATCAAACAATGAGTGGATTCATACCAGATTTATTCCAAAACCTAGGAATCAAACCAATCTTTCGTAAGAAACAAACTCCCTTTTCAAAAAGAAGATTAACTTAAGTTCAAATACTTTCATCCTAAGGAACTTGAAATGAAGAATAGCGAAATTTGGTTGGCATCCTGTGTGGTTTACCAGCAGTATCTTGGTCCGGGGGAGGAACGCAATGTCTCGCCTGCACAAGTCAAAGGCCAGTGAGCCTTGTTGCAACACTTCATGGCAACATAATGCCATCAGGTCACATTACATGGGAGCCTGCCACACCAAAAGGTCATACCTTGAGCTCCAAGCGAGCCTGGCCCACTTGGAAAGTGGGCTTTGTACACTCTCAGCATTGCTTTGGAAAGCGCCTGTTCAGGATCACCTTCCACCTTCGTGTCTCCCCATGGGCCACAGCATATGACCGCATGCACATGTAACCCAAGTCCAAGGTAGCGGCTGACTGGGGAAGCGCAGAGCTGGCACAAGTCAGTAAGCAAAATAAAGGAGTCTAAAGAGAGGGCTCATTTCTTAGAAAGAGAAAAGGAACAGAGTGCTCCCGGTCCGGCCAGCCAGCACAGTGTGTTTCACAAACACCGCTTCCCCACAAACTGAAATAGCTGCCGAGAGCTGTCCTGAAACCCAGCTGATGGCTTTCCTTGCAGGGTAACATTTCTCTCTCTTTTATTCCCTTCTGGGTGTTTCTTGAGCTGCTTCAAGCTAAACGTAGACTCCTAGGTACTGGCAGACACTGGCCACATCTGGCAATACTCCCCACGGATATAAACAGTCACTTTTATGTCCTCCCCACTTGGTACAAATTGGTGCCAAGTCACTCCATTATAAAACAGAGGCTTGTGACCCTGTAGATGCCAGCTCTCCGTGTGATGGCCCCATGTCCTTCTCCCATCCCTTCGCCGCTTGTCAAAACGCCCCAGCGGTTGAGATTCAGTTTTTGCACAGCCCAGACAACCCATTGGCGATGGCCGGGCTCACTTCCCCACCATGCTGCCACCACATGTGGAGGGTCCAGCAGGGACAGGGGGCTCCAAGGCCCTCCTCCCTCCTACCTGTCCATGGGACCCTCAGCGGGGACTGTAAGTGCTGCTTTTAATTAGTGGTAGCTGGTTAATGGCTCTCCACTTGCTGCTTCAAACTAAACTGATTCCACTGACTGGCCTGGGGAAGCTGCTGAACTGGTGCTGGATGCTCACAGCCCTCAGTGCTGGACCTCCCACCAGGCGGGGTCCCCAGGACATGGCTGCAGATGCAGGAACTGCATTTGATTTTTCATGAGACATCCAAACACCCTCTGGTACCTACAGCCTTTGGGCCATGAGCCTAATGGGGCTGCATCATACCCTATTCTCCTGCCCGCCCAACCATCAGCACCCATGGGAGTGTGTTTCCACCCTCCAAAGGGACTCTACACTGCCCTAATTTGTTAGTTATGTACCACCAAGGGATTATCAAGGGGATATATCCAAACTAGGTTCTGGCCTATGTCCGTTCATTGAAATGTCTAGCAATTTTGATGCTTGTGGGCCTGACAGGCTCAGCGCTGCAAGAGAGTCAAAAAGGACTGGTATGCCTCAGTGCCCAAGCTGTAACACTCTAGCCCTGGCTGAGGGCAGGGAAAAAGATGTTGCAACTGACACTGACATCCTTGTCCTTGAAAAATGCCCCATGGTTTCCTTCTCTGCTCCCCCAGCCCCCAAGGAGAAAACAATTGCTTGCATCTGATGTCCATGACACAGAGAGGGAGGAGGCTCAGGCTCCTCAGGGGGAGCACGTTTCTCACCCACTTTGCACTGATGCAAATCATGATGCCACTGGCAGACTGCCAGATGCAATGACCTAGCCATCAGGGATGCACAATGTCAGGAGCTAAGGCCCTAAAAGAAGACATCAACTCTTGCTGGGCCACCACATCTAGCCCTTAGTTTCACACACAAACATTTCCCACACCTACTTTCGTCCCTTCCTAATTCCTCTCTTGCCAGTGGGGACAAAGCAGTCATATGTGAGAAGTGCTGTGCTCAATTTCTGCTAGGCATCCCTGTGGCCAGTGTAGCACCTGCATCCCACTATCCCAAATACATCTGCCTCTCCTATATTGGGCATTTAGGCGTAGATACCTGGCTTAAAGCTTTGGCTGCTCAAGACAGGCGGCAAGTGAAGCCCTGCCTTTCACTGAAGTCAATGGCAATTTTATCTTTGGTTTATATGGGGGTTTTATTTTGCCTTATATGGTGACAACTTGTTTCTAAATACAGGAGCTAATTCAACATCAGCTGTGGCTGTTAATTCTCTTCTTTCTTTTCTTCTTTCTTCTTTCTTGTTTTTTCACCTTTCTTCTTTATTTCTCTCTTCTATCCTCTTCCTTCTTTTTCCTTTTTTTCTTTCTTCTTTGTCCTTTTTTTTTTTCATTTCTCCTTTCTTTTTCCTTTTTCTAGGGGCATTGCTTAGTTTGGTTTTAAAACAAACAGATGAATGTGCCCTTCATTGCATGGGACAGGGCATTCTTTTATCTTGAGGCACATAAATGAAAAATCAGGCATTTAACTGTCACAGCTATTGACTAATCACAGTGGTTCTTTTCTTTTGAGCTCTGACTGCTGTGAATCCCTGCTGTTTGGACCACTTCTGTTCAGCAGAGACCTTGCAGGACATTAGACAGGGCCTGCTGCCCTGCGGGCCCCCTCCTGCTCTGACAAGCAACTTGCTGTGTGACTCACAGGCACTTTACTTTTTTGTGCCTCAGTTTCCCCCCTCTGTATCTAAAAGGAAGCAGAAGTTGAAAATGCACCTTCCCCTTCTTTATGAAGTTCTTTGATACAGAGATCTAAAGTACCATGTAAGAGCTAACACTGACCTACACTTTCCTTTACTGTGTCCAGACCTATTTAATGCCTATTTATGGCAGCCTGATCATTAGCACCGCAAGAACAAATTCAGTACAAAGAAAGCTTTAAACCACCGAAGTGGGGTGTGCCGGGTTGTCAGAACAGCTATTGTACAATACTTTCCTCCTTGCTCTATCAAAAGACAAAAGCTGCATTTGATGATTGAAGACACAGAGAAACCAGAATAGCAATGGGAGCTCCTCCTGCAAAAAGGAATTCCGTGTTCCCCAAACCCTGCACCTCTCCTTCTCTCCATGCTCTCCAGTCCCCTTGCATCTTTCCACTAAGAGATCAGAGCAGGCTTCTCCCCGCAGCTGCCAGCTCATCCCTTGCGCCCCCCTCAAGTCAGGCCTGGGCTAAGTTATTCCAACTGTGGCAGAAGTGCTTGTGATTTGTACATTTTTTGTCGCCCTGTTTTCAGAGGAGTAATTGAGCAGGCAGCTGATGTGAGATGTGGACAGTCTCTTTGTGATGTGGGGAGCTGCTGCCACTTGCTGGCATCCTGTCATGTACAAGAAAAAAAGTTTTGCCTACTGCATTTCTTTCCGTGGAAGGTTTCAAGGGTGAAAACACCTTGAAAGGAGGTATACCTTGAAAAAAAACATGCATGGGCACTCACTGTACATGCATTATGTGTATATTTCCTCACTAAATTATTTCTTGTTCAGTTCCACTTCAAAATGCACATCTGGCCTGCTTGCAACACAGCAAAGTGACTCCAGCTGCCATCAGTCCCAGAGATGTACAGACAACTCAATTTAAACAAGTGGTATAAATAATGCTATGGAGGACATGGGTATAGTAATATTTTCCAGATATAGATATAATGGAAAGAGAAATCCATACTCTCCTCAAAGAGGCACCAGGTTGGGCAGGAGGATGCAGCAAGGAGGGAAAGATAAAAAAACAAAAGACTAGAGCTTATAAAATGAGCATCTTACTTCGGGTGTCAAACCCTGTTGATGCTTGGAGGATGCTGTACTGTCTGGAAAGACCTCTTCTGTCACCTATATTTCCTGGGAGAAGAGGATTAGAGATATTTTATGGCTGTCTTAAATAAACTGTAACAAGGGGATGAAATCCTCCCAGGAAGTGAAATCATCATGAAATCCCCAAGGAACACCTCTCCTCCTAGGAGGAGCATTTAAGCCCAAGGAATATCCATATGGAGAAAGCTCTGTTTATGTTTGCTGATTATCAGGTTAGCTGGAGATTAGATAAGGTCTGCTTAGTTATGTTTATTCCATAAAGTTAGTTTATTAGATTAGCTACTTTATTAGATAAAGCCATCAGTCATACTTGCTAGGTTCAATTCTCAACAGACAGATTAAAATTATTACAGAAAGTCACAGGCTTACTCCAGCTTAACTCAACAGAAGAGTTAGCATTTAAAGTGCTAACTCAAAGGAACCTTTTTACAAAACAAACCTTACTAGCAAACTCTATTTCTGTCTATTCTATTCTATCTATTTCTTGCTGACAGCCTCCTTTGCTTGGCAGACCAAGAGAACCAACAAATTGTAAAGGCTATTATCTCAAGCAAAGCTCCAGAAACAGTCTCTCAAGCATGCCCTTTTATGAACCCAAATATCTATTTTCTATATTGATTAGCAAATACTCTGCAACATGTTGAGGTTGGCCTTATGTCATTGGTAAAATATCAATTCATTTACATTTACATTCACTGAATCACAATGACCTTGCAAATATCTTACCATAGTTGTTTAGGGTCACAGTGACCTATTGATAGATATTAATGGCAGCCTATTTCACAAAAATCTTATCAAAATCTTGTAAACCTCTCAGCAGATTCTGGCTAAACCAATTAATACATCTGAAGGCTTTGTTGCCTTTCACCCAATAGGCAAATACAAATATTCTCTTCTGGGTCAGAGGAAATAATTCCTATTTCTGTTACATTGATTAACCAAGTTCCCAGCTAACCTGGAGTCAAATTCTTTCCTAAGCCTCTTAGGAATCAAATTCCTTCCTGTTTATACCACTATAGCTACCAAATATTTTTGTACAGTCAACAAATACCAGCAAAATAGAAAAAGAGATGCACTGAAAACAGGATGGTTACTGGCAGAGGAAGTTATACTAAGCAGTAGAAACAACAACCTCAGGCCTATAAAAACACATCAAGAAATAGAACTAAATTAGGTATTCACAAGTGATGAAAAGATATCTCAAAGGAAGTTTGAGATACCTCAAGATTGTGAACCAAAGTAGGGAGACATAAGGGTGAGAAAGGGAGCTAGAAGGAACCAAAGACTGAAGCAGTTTGTTTAGCCCTTCCCCAAAGAAAACAAAGCAAACAATGCAAGACTTGGGACAGTGAGACAAAGTGCAGCAGAAAGAAGATGAGTAAAAGGAGATACTAGGTAGCACTGAATTACAGGGCCCAATGCTACTGCTACAACCTTAGTGGGAGCAAGACCAAAATGACATTAAATCCGAAGAACCATCATCAAAATACTGTCATTCTGGCTGAAATCTTGAAAGTCAGAAGTCAGCTACAGCCCAGCTATTGAGGTCAGGTCAAGGTATTCCAACAGTGGGCGAATCTGCCTTTGGGGAAGGGCTAAGCAGATCACTTCAGTCTGACTGCTCTTAGCTCCATTTCTCTCCCTTACATTGCCTACTTTAGTTCATCGAGTAGATGTAACTTCTGTTACACCTAATGTTATCACACCTAGTGCTTCGTTAAACAGTCTAGTAGGTGAGCTGCACATTTTGGCTAGAAAAGATACTTACTGGAAGAGCACTGCTCTTACAGCCCTAGCTGGGGTTAGTACCTTGCAGATGGCCCCTGTTTTAATTCTTTTGCATTTGTAACTGAGGAGAAGAACTGATCTCACACAGCACAGCCAGGACAAATCTCCTGAGAAGAAGAAATAGATAGAAAAAAGCTATCTGAGGAGGGAAGAAAATTTCCTTTTCCACAGTTTTTATCTACAGCTATCCATGGAGCTGGCAAAGTGGGTGAAAGGAGTAAACGGGAGGGCGCCAATGGTCAGTTAAAATGTTTGTGTTATAAATGGAAAAGAAGAAAATGGAAAAGAGGATAAATTATAACAGGTTTAGATTGCAAATCCTTTTCTCACACCTTTTTGCCTGTTTTCCAAAGGAAACAAAGCATATGTGGCCACTCTGGTCCCTTTCCTCCCTGACTTCGATGATTTCTGAATATTTTGGCCAATTTTGATTCAATTTACCAAGGGACAATGATTTAAAAGATGACTTAATTCCTGTAAGAGTTGCCCTGCTAGGTAAAGAAGAGACTGTTTGTGAGACTTTCTACTTTTAATGACACAAAGCAACCTCTCCTTCTGCTGCATACATACCACAACTGCCAATAATGCCCTCAAGGACAAACTTGGGCTAAGTTTGGGGGCAGCATTGCCCTAACCACTAGTTATCTCCCTTCATGACAAATCTGCACACTTCTGCCCTTTCCACCTGGGTGCAGAGCCCTTTTGGGCCACTGAAATAGAAGAGTGAAACTCCCACTCCACCACAGGCAAGCAGGAGGCCATTTAACAAGCGTGCTCTCCTCCTGCTTTTTTGGCTGTATAGAAGCAGTGCCCAAAATCAGCTTGCATAAAACAATGAAACAGAAACAGAAAAAGTAACAAAATGATCATGTGCTTGGTAGCACCTCCAAATGCTGAAGGAGAAGAAGCATTTAGGGGCTTTTCAATCTACTAAGATAACATGATTGTTCCCCACCTGTGTATTCATACATGACTTCTACCACAGCAGGTCAGGCAAGATTTATTTATTAGATCTGAAGCACAACCCATAGGAAGTTTTAGCTGAGCCCTGAATGGAGACTGTAGAAAAATGTATTAAACAACGAACTGATGTGTTGGTTGTGAGCATAAGCATTTTGGTGCTTTTGCTGAAATCTCTGCCAGTGTCTATAAGTCTTTCACTGAGACTTACAGTAGATATTTATTAATTACAACATCAGCACATCTTGTACCAGTCAGTGGGTCCTTGGGACAGGCTAGCAAAGGAGTAGAAATAGTTTTGCAATGAAGGCAGGATCGAGGAATGAATATCACAGCACTGATCTCTTCACCACTCTGGCAACAGTGCTAGGAAGCCAAGAATCACAATACAGAGAACAAGGATGTTAATTCTGCCTAAATAACAGACTGCATTTCCTCTACCCGGCTGTTCTGGGGAGCTAATTACACAGATTCCCAAATCAAAGAAATATAAAACAGTCTGCAAATGATTGCAATGTTGATCTGTTGGCAGTCCAAACCATGACATATGGTCCTTCAGTATGCCATGCTAGAGAATAGGCTCACGAGCAAAGCTCATTACGCAAAATACTGTCGTAAATAACAGAAAGAGTCTGATTTTAGAAATGTACGTGAGGTAGCTTCCCTGTTTAGCCCCACAAGAAGAAAGTCAGTGTTTTAAAGAACTGCTGCCAATCTGGTGATACGTTCCTAAATGTACCTCCCTTGAGGGGGAAGGAAGGTGAATCATATCCAGACAGGATTCCTGCGCATTCAGTACCCACACATAAACTTTGCTAAAAGACCACTAAAACTGCAAAGCTAAATTTTCAGCACCAATGCTCTTTTAGTACTGCATCTGTGTGTGTCTGTGTGTGTGTGTGTGTGTGTGTGTGTGTGTGTGTGTGTGTGTGTTTGTGTGTGTGTGTGTGTGCACCATCAGCTCCGCTTTGAAGAGGGCACACTGAAAGAGAGAGATCCCACCCTGGGGTGTTGCACCAACCCTTACACCACTCAGCAGGATTCGAACCTGTAAGATCACCATACAGCCTTCTGACACTGACCTCAAGGAGCAAGTAATAATGTGTAACCAGTTTGTAGGCCAGGACTGGAGAGGGATGAAACACAATCTCTCTATGAGCCTTCACACATCTTCGTTGACAGCATCTGCCCAGAGGTTCAGTGAGCTACGGATTGTCCTAGACAAGATGAGTGTTGCTCCTGCTGGCACAGAAGTTGTGCCATTCCCTGCAAGTGAGACTCTTCCTCTCTTTCCCTCTCTTAAACTGTCCTTGTCCTGGCTCTCTCCTTTCCTCCACCTCACCCCAGCAGTGCCCCACTTCATACCTTTGGTCTCTGACCCACTTCCATTACCTTGTCTCAGTCCCCTGTCCACCCTAAGTCAATGCTCTTACTCCAGATGATCTCCCAGACCAAACCCATCCTGCACTCCTAGCTCCAGCAGAGCAGTGAGGCTCTGACGGCTTCTCGGCAGGAGAAATCACCGCATGCAGAGTGCCTTGCAAATGCAGGGGCGCTGCCTCCAGGGACTGAGCTCAGGGGAGCATACCTGCCTGGCACTGTGGGATGCTACCTGTAGCCTGCGAGCCTGGCAGTGGCAGCAGAGAACAAAAGTCTTTTCCACACGCTGGAGCAGAAACTCTCAGGATTACATCAGTGCTCCTCCCTGGCAAATGCAGAACTGAATTTCACTATCCAAAGGTTAAGGACAGATTTAATTTATTTTCGCATCACCTTTGAGGTTACAAAGTTCACTTACTGGAGCAGCATCCTTCCCCCCCTCCCCCGAGTAGCTCTGGGCACACAGATCAAGCTTTTCAGCCCAGAAAACAGGTAAGCCAGGCTCCAGTGCCTGAATCCTCAGTCCAGCCTTCCACCTGCTCCATGAAGGTCATCATGTAGCACCAGCAGGATAGTAGAGAAAAGGCTATGGGGAGCAGCCTCACCACTTCTTCTTTAAGGTCATCATTTTGCTGCCTGTTGCACTGGGCAGTGGCTTGTTTTTATGTGCCTAACACAATGAATGCTTGGACACAAGTCGTTTGCTGTGGAGTTTATAATTCCAGGAAAGAAGAAAGGAGCACAGTGCTATTGCATTTGCCTTCATCATTGCACATCATTGAAATCTCAAATCCTGGTGTGCAGAGGGCCCTAGATTGCCATGCTCTAGCACAGGCTGTGTTTGACCTTCAAATGGGCAAATATAACTCTGGTAACTGCATAGAGGAAAGCTCAAAGAGACCACTGGAGCCTTGTGCCTCTTGGGAAGGAGGCAGCAGATAAACAGGAATAGGGAATTTTACACAGTTCAACCTGCCAATTTCTACAGAAAGGAAATGTAGGCAGTGCCTGCAGCCCTGATTCAGAGGAGAAACCTTTGAAATGCCTGCCAGGCAAAACATGTTAAGATACAAGCTACTTTTCCTTCGTAGCATGGTGCAGTGTGGGGAACAGCGCTCCTCCGTGGACTCCAGCCTGCACTGAGCACCGGTGGTGGAGCTGCGCCAGCCAGCAAGAGCCCTCCTGCCCCAGCAGGGCCTTCTCTGCAGGACTCAGGCAAAGGAGGCCTGATCCCACATGACAGGCACCAGTTACTGCCACAATAGAAATGTGCAGGTCAGCTGCAAAATGTTCTGTTACAGGCACAAATGCAAATTTTCACTAAGAATTTGGTTTCCCAAGAGACTCTCGATTTTTTTCTTTACTTTTTTGTTCAAGGGCCTGAAAAATAAAATCTCTGAACTGGCATAGGAAGGGGTTTTATTTGGGTTGTTCTTCAGAGGAAATATTTGGATTTTCAGGTGAAAATGCTTAGTTTTCAAATTTCCCTCCAGAAGACAAACTATTCCATAGAGAGATAAAAACATGCTTCAGCTAGCTCTAGCACACAGTTTCACAGTAGCACATATATTCCGTAATGTCTAGAACTTCACCCTGAGGGAATATAACATTAGAGGCCACCCCAGCATTGCGTAAGTCTACCCTTAGAAATCTCCCACCCTCCAGGAGGAAAGAACATGCCCATAGCTTGCCTCTGCTCTGGAAAGAAGGGAACTGTGAGCATCTCTCCCAGAAAAAAAGGATCCATACTATCGTCTCCTTACACCTGGCCACAGCACCAGAAGATCAACGTTGGTTTTCAAGTGAGCTCTCTGTGAGCAAATGCACAGCAAAGCCTGTAAGCACTCTGCTCATTAACATTAACACAACAGGAGCATACCGGGAGAAAGGGCAGGAGCATTGCAAAAATAAGCTGTGTTGTGCAGTCAGCTCATGTGGTGTCACTGAACCGTTATATTGGTAATACTTTGGATTAACAACAGCTGCCATGCCTTTTTGCCTCTCAGGCCTGGCAAGTGCCTTCAAAGAGCATGGCCAGATTGGAGCAGCTTTGGGGAGCTGGAGGGGTGGGGAGAAGAAAAATCAGAGCAGAAACCTTCACAGCCCAAGTGGTCCTCCGTGGTAGATGGACACGGTGCTCTAACAGGGACAAGAACCCTAGTAATACTACAGTAACTTCAGGCATCTTGGTGGGTAGACAAGAAGCTCATCCCACGGCCTCTGCCTTGGTGGTAGAAATCTTCAGCGAAGAGGTGGATAGACACATATGGACACTAATTTGCTCAGTCTAACATAAATTGATGTAGCTGGTCCAGAGGTCTCTTGAAATCCAGTCCAGGGTTTTCAATGCACGACTGACCCATCTCTCCAAAACAAGGGCTAAGGGTACGCCAGCTCTGCGGTGGTCTGTGTGTTCCCCTAGGTGGGAATGATATGACCGGTACAACTACGTGCCTCTTGTTTTGTTGTTGTCTTGTGTGGGTTTTCTGTTCACAGAACTTGATTTTCCAGTGCTGCTTCCTACAGATTTTATAGGGTGGTGACAGTGGTGATTACTTTGAGTACCACCATTATATTATCACATATATTACCACATTACAACCCATGCGCTTAATGCAAAGGAAGCCATATCTGCCCTCAGGGTGCTTCCAGCTTAGACTGGCAGGGCTCACCAAAAGGGGACTCCTCTCAGGAATGGCACAGGTTGCTTGCCACAGCCCCATGGGTGCCTGTTGACACTCCCATCCTAGAAAGAGAGACTAACTGGGGAAGGCGCTGGGCAGCTGAGAGGACACACTGCTCTGCCTCGGCTCATGGGTAGCTCTAGGAGGCCACAGATGGAGTGTGGAGCTGCCTTTCTCCCAACAGGGAATTCCAAGCTGCGGCAGCTGTTCTCATCTGCGCCAGAAGGTTCAGTCTGCAAACTCTGCACCTGCAGGTCTATATGAAACTCCAGCAGACATAAACAACAAAAAAAAGCTGCATTCCTGGAGCATTAAATTCTAGCCAACTCCAGGTGAAATAAAGAAAATTCTAAGGTTTTGTTTTGCATATATATATATATATATATATATATACATATATATATATATGTATATATATATAAAATTAGTCATTTGCAGGTAGTGATTCAGAAGAAGAAAAGGTTTTTTCCAAGGTTGGTTTTGGCAGTCTTTTGGTTAAACTTACTCTACTCCTACACAAAAATCTGCTTTTATGCATGAAGCTGTAGCTGTTGATAAATGGCATCCACCACTGGCGAGTTATATGGGCAGAGAATTAAGTGAGGAATCACATTTGTTTCCCCTGCATCTGAACTGAATTTTCGCTCTTTCGTTCTGTATATTTGTTCTTTCCCTGAGGGTATTCTTGTCCTTGGATGAGATTTTAATGTTGCTCCTAAATTCTGTTTGGATGGACTTCCAGCAAGCCCTAGACAGTTCAAAGCTTGGTTACGTAGTGTGCCAGAAACGACCATTTGATAAGTGGCATTTTGAGCAGGCATGGGGAGAAACTGTGTCTTGAGAAAGGATCTCATTTGCAGTGGTCGAGTTTTTGACTTCACAGCTCTCTTGGACCTAGGGGGCTGTAGGTAATCTACTTTTGGGGCCATTTCTCAATGGTTCTGTCACACAGCCATCCTGGTAAAAGTAAAAATCTTTTTTTCTTGTCCAGAGCAATTCACTTGCATGTACCTGGGCTGCATGGGACCAATCATGGAGATGGCAAAAAACAAGCAACATCAAAAAAGACCTTTCAAGCCAGGAACCTGCACATTCCACAGTCCAGTAGCAAGAGTCTAGCTGGCCTGATCTTTGCATGTAAGCAGCAACTGGAGATTGGGCAAGGAGCCCTCCTCTTCTGGAGGCCAGGACGAAGGCGGCCCATACATGCCCTGTCTACCTCCTTGGAGGATTCCCATCAAATGGAGGTATCTTTCCAAGAGGAGCCTCAGGAAGAGAGTGCTAGCCAAGCTGTCTCATCTTTCCTGGGAAGTAGTCTAAGTCCATGCATTTACCACTTCTCCTGCTAAAAAAGGCTCCCATCCCTTTCCTACATCACCTAATGATATTCCAGCCCTAAGGACTATGCCCTGGTCCTGCACAACTCAGCTGATTCAGAGTTGTATAGATAGAGTCCCTCTAGGAGACTGTGTGTGGGTCCAGAGCCACAAGCCATGATGAGGGTACACACAGATCCCACTGGAAAAAGAAGATGCAGAAGCCAGACTGGGGCAAGAGTGGTCACAGATTATGCTGGAAGTTGGCAGACAACCAGTGCTGTCCGAAGCACTTACGCAGTTGTATGCTTAACTGTCTTATAAAATGTTGATGACCAGGTGGCTTTGGGAGCCACTTTTGGTTGGCCAGCAGGCATGGGCAGCCTGGGGCAGGAGAGGTTGATGTACTTGCTCAGAAGACCTTCCTGGGACTGGGGCATGGAGGCAAAATATGAGGGAGTGAGCACTGCCACACTGTGCCGGTGGTGTGTGTTAGCAGCCTTGAGCTCCTCGCAGTAGGCTGTGCCCTGGGCAGTGTCACAGCGACTGAACAGACCGACCCTTTCTCAGGTCTCCCCCTCTGCGCTCACCTCAGCTGCCCTCATATTCGGTGGGGCTGGTCAGGAAATTTAGTCTTAAGGACACTGGGGAGGAGGATATCCCAGGACAAAGTATAAATAAGATGAGTTGGTAGATGCCGAACACTTGTAAAAACTGGACCTTAACTCTATCCAAGATCAAGCCTGGAGAAGAAATTCAACTCCCTCACTGTCTTTTTCTCTCTCACATATATTGTATATCAAGTTAGATTTATGCAAAGATTGCTTAGGACATTAGAGACAGACAGGAGAAGGTGCAAGATTGTCAAAGGAAAGTTGAAAATAGCATATCTACCACAGCAGTTTGAAGTAGTAGTTCAGCTGCTATAAAAGGTGAAATTAAACAGTTCAATTTGTGGAGCTGTGCCATTTTACACCAAATAAGGGAGCTGGCTTCTCTTCTACTAGACTATTTCATCATTTGCTTTCCAAGAATCCATCCACTAGTAATGATGTCAGATAAATCTTCACTAAGTCGTAAACATGTTTATGATTATACTTGCCATCCCATTCCTTTATTAAATGAGGACAATCGGATGATGCCCTGATATTTGCTAATGGGTTACTCCCATCTAACATTTCCTTGTTCATCCAGATCACCAGTTTTCATTTCATCATACAATAGTAGCCAATAAAATTAAGTCAATCAAATCAAAGGTCTATTAAGCTCTTTGAAATTGGGCTGAGACCTTTTTTCCTCAGTCAAAACCTAGGAGTATTTTTTTTTATAGGATAGCTGGGAAATCTGGACCAGATTCTTGTCTGCTGTAAATTAGTTTGTCTATTCTGAAATCAATAGAGTAGCATCAGCTTGCTGCAGTTGAGGAACTGGACCCTTATGTATATGAATAAGCCTCAGGCCCATATTTGGGCCAAAATTTAAATCTGGAATTGTTCCCTCATGTAATCAGTAAGACCTTTTCTACATAGGAAAGTGTTTGCAGATACATATAACATACATTTGATAAGTGGGTATAGTATTAGCAGCCAGGTATACAGTGCAGTTACATCTCAATCTCTCCTCTACATAAATACTCCTATTCCAGGATAAAAATGATCTTTTAGATTTAACTTTAAATATAAACTATTCCCAAGAGGCATAAGTGAAATCAACAGAAGACTAGTATCACATAGTGCTGCCTGCATAAAGCTCCCTGCACTGGTATTCTGCTATAATGCATTTTGCATTTTTTCAACATTGAGAACACCTTAATATCTCATTCAGTGATAAGTTAAATAATAAAGTAGACCGAGCAGGCAGGTTCTAAATCCTATCAAAACCCTAAGCTATAGCCCTGAAATGTCATTCAATGTCTTAAGAACTAGTATTGGATATTGTGACTATAAATGGTCTTTATTTGTGACCCATCTATTCACTCTGCAACATCTTTGAAAGGGACTTCTCATTTCCGGCCAGAGCTTCCAGTAAATTTTTGCAGAAATCTGCTTCTTGGAAAACCTCATTAAGCTCTATCTATCTACCTCAATAAAAAGGCTAAGACTAATAAGGCAGGATGCCCATAGTGGGTTTCTCTGCCTTCACTATAGTATAAATGCTTTGTGAAAGGTTCAACATGCCCCTCAGACAGGATGCATAAGTAGAGGCAGCTGAACCACTGCGAATACACCCTGTGTGAGTCACTGGCTGGTGTGGTTGGTCCCTCAGTCCTCTCTTATATTCTTTTTGCTCAAAGTGCCTCTGGAATGTCTGATAAAAACATAATGGGGAATATCCTGTCATGTGGTGGGACGAGGAGAGATGTTTCTAGTCAGGCAGTGGGAGATGCTAGGTTGTAGCCTGGAGCTTTGACCCATCTAAAGGAGCACTTTGGGGCAAGATGTCTTGTGGGAGACATGCAATGTCGCCAGCACTACCTAAGCAGTTGTAACTGGTTAGTAAGCAATAGGTGGGCCTGGGGTCATGGTTTGGGAAGACTTAGGTACTGCACTATGAGGAAGAGGAAGGGTGCAGTTGTCAGACACCAGGAAAACATGGATGAAGCCTACAGCAGCAGGACATGTGGCCTGCCTGGTGGAAACATTGCAACCTGCAATCACAGTGGAGTGCAGGGCCATAAGACCTCCTTATCCAGGCATAGAAGAGTAGCTGCAGCTTGTACAAAAGACCACATAGGGTAGTCCTGCCGTAGGAAGTGGAAGGGAGAGGAGAGGCTGCCAGGACAGCTGGGGACTACCTCCAGGAGTTCCTGGAGATGTGGCAGTTTAGTTCCATAGACTTCTGATGGAGTGAGTGACATAACTGCGATCAGCCAAGTGTGTTTCCTTCAAACTCATTCCATAAGGTAGGGATAAAACCTGCCTTCCTACAACTCCCAAATGATGGACCTTGGGAAGACAAAAAGTATCTGTCTTAAAAGATCAAGTTATCCTGACTAACCCTTTAGATAGGATGAGGAAGTGCTCACATCTGCCCAGAACACATTTTCCTTTTTTAGTGTCTTTGCCCTAGTAATAAAGGACTATAGATCTTCTCTGTAAAGTTCTTACAGGATTAGTGAAAAATTAAAGAATAAACATAGCCAAAATACCTAACTCAGATCATGGTCTTGGATTCTTTCTTCAACTTGGAATTTGTGTCTATGCCTTAATACACTTCTTGAGTGCTCTCTCAAAAGTCATCCATAAACCCTTAACTCTTCATCTCAGTACCGCTATCAAATTTGAATCTCCAGCCTTCTCTTAGCAATCAATCTTATAAACCCACAAAGAGCTGGCACACAACTAGAAAGTGTTTTAACTGTCTTCCTACAGTCTTGATGGCAAAGTTAGCACAATCACCATCAAGCTTAGGCAAACTGCTATGAAAAGAAGGCAAATAAAGATCTGGAAGAGCTCTTTCATAGAGATCAAGAGTAGAGAAAATGTTTGCCAGAAAACCTTAAAGTAAACTTGGGAATTAACACTGAACAGCTTTGTGTGTATTTCCAAGTGAGAGATTTTGTAAGCAAAGCTTTACTTGATTCTCTGCTGTCACAAATTCAAACAGTAAAACAGCTCCTAACCCTAATTAACTCAAAATGTTTGACATCCTAGAAAAGCTTTGAAGCTCAGAAGTATTCAATATCAGCCAAACCTACAGGGCAGACCAGAAGCTTCCATATTCAAAGTTTTTGATTTGTATCAGGCATCGCATAAATTACAAAAAATGTCAAAATCCAAGATCCAGCAATATATTCTGCCTTTAGAATGTATTTTTCTAGGATAAAAGGTTTTAAATTATCCACTCATTTCTAACTGTAAGCAGAAAAGCCCAGCTTCTTTTCAAACAAAAGGGACATGAAAAACAATACAAGAAGGATGGTCACACTGTTTAAATAAGAGGAATTGACCGAGAGAGATGAGAAGGAAGGCAAAGATGTCCCTTGCATGGTGTTGACCCCACAAGGTCAAGGTCAGATCTTCTTCTGAGCCAGTCTCCTCTCTGCACTGAACAGAAGACCAACAGGAGATACCACCGAGTTTCTTGCCACTGCAGTTCTTGCTTAGGCTAACACAACCTAAGGATAGAAAGTTTTAACACTCTCTTTCCTCAAAGGATCTTATCTTTCATTTATGAGTTTTCAGTTCTAAACAAATTCAGAAAATATGCAAGCAAGAATTAGTTGCTGGTTGCCTGTTAATGGTCCCAGTATGTGCAGTTTGATCAGCTCTACATAGAACTAATTTTTGCTGAACAGACACAGCTAAGTTGCAGGAACTCAACAGATGTCATCAACTTCAAGAATCGTAAGGGTGAAATTCCTCCAAGGAGCTCCACATCACTCCTGTTAATGTCAAATTAATGGAGTTATGTTGGATCAAAAGAGATGTAAATGAAGAGTATATTTGCTTGGCACTTTAGGTGCCTTATCAGTAAAACTTTGTCATTTCTGACATATCAAGATGATTCTCTATTCACTTACATCTTTGTAAAAGAAAAGTGATTTTGCTGAAATTTTTACATAATGATTACAACAGTAGAGTTACACCACTGCAAAAAATACCACGTTGTCCATCTGCAGTGCAAAGAATTGAGCACATTCAATATCAGTAATGATAACTTCCATGGAGTTTTGCCTGCATCAAAGCAGAGCAGTAGAGCTTAGATGTCTGAATTTAATCAGAACAATGTATACACACATAGCTTTACAGTTACTTCCAGTTGCTCATAGTTAAACAGCATCTTCAGATGTTTTATTACCATCCATGCCACAGGTAACTCTTGCCTTTTGTCACAGGAAGCCTGAGAACCCCAGAAGGGAAACCCTGGTGTGGGCAAGGCGAAAAGGAGAGGGGATCCAAACAGCTAATGCGCTCACAGAAGAAAAAGGTTCCATTGACAGAGACAACATCAGAAGGCCTTCTCCATGGAAAAGCGGATATCCATCATGCCTCTGTCATCATGTCACTCAGGGCGGTGGGTTTTAACAGAAAGCGGGAGGTTAAACGTAAAGACTCGCTGAACAAGACACAGTCATTTGAGTTTGCAGGGAGCACCCTTTGTAATCCAGCTACCAAATCCTTGAAGAATCACTGTCCAGATGCGATGCCCCCACCAGAGCTATCGTGTCCTTTGACTGACGCTGAAGTTTTACCTCACTGAGGATCAGCCTAGGGACAGTGGCACAAAGCGTACCTTGTGCTGGGTTGGCGCGCTCGGCCACGGGGCTGCCTGAAGGCTTTACTCGCGAAGGACATCTGCACTGCTAAGTCACACATGTGGAGGGAGCCTCTGCCGCAAGCAATGGCCAGATGGCAAAAACATATGAGAAAAGCCATGTCCCATGAGCCGTCCACGCAGGACGTAAGATTTGACACTATAATACAGGAAATCCGCACTGGAAGGCAGGGCAGAGAGTCTTGGCCCTGGCTGAGGGGCTAGGAGAGTCCATTGCTAAAAATGGCTAAAAGCGGGGGTCCCTGACCTCTGCACAAGGCTGTCCTCACGGGATATTGCTAGCATCAGGGACTGCACAGCCAGAGCAGCCAAGGAGGACAGCTGCCTGTTTTAAGACATCTTCTCCAGCTGATCTCCTCCCCTGGCTGCCGGGGCTCAGTCTTAGCGCAGCTGCATTGGGCCACTGCACATCAGCATTGGGAAGTGAGCTCTCTCCATGGAGGTATTCCCCTGGAAGAGCCTGCCCCAACAGCTGGCAGCATGAAAGCCCAATTTTTGTAAGAGAGAAGAAAGATGACATAATACATGGACAGCAGTGGACTGCAGTGAGAAAGAAGAGCACTCATCTTAGAGCCTTTCCTTTCCTTTCCTTTCCTTTCCTTTCCTTTCCTTTCCTTTCCTTTCCTTTCCTTTCCTTTCCTTTCCTTTCCTTTCCTTTCCTTTCCTTT
>NW_028185395.1:1805930-1877384 GCF_003343005.1 Rhea americana | reverse complement strand
TTCCTTTCCTTTCCTTTCCTTTCCTTTCCTTTCCTTTCCTTTCCTTTTCTCTTTTCTTTTCTTTTCTTTTCTTTTCTTTTCTTTTCTTTTCTTTTCTTTTCTTTTCTTTTCTTTTTTCTTTTCTTTTCTTTTCTTTTCTTTTCTTTTTTCTTTTCTTTTCTTTTCTTTTCTTTTCTTTTCTTTTCTTTTCTTTTCTTTTCTTTTCTTTTCTTTTCTTTTCTCATTTGCTAATGGAAACAGGAATTCCATTGCTTTAATCTGAAGGCAACAGTTAAAAGAACAAAAATCAAATATTGCCAGACTTATAAAATAACAGAAGCTGGCAGCACTGGTGTAAACTTGTTCTCAGTCCACTCACCAACCTCTGGGTGCCACTTGGGATTTGCTTCATATAATGCGATCTTCTTAATGTCACCATAGTAAGGACCTGTGAGCCACATCCTGTATTTTTGATGCATTTGATACTTTCAGGGTTGCAGAGATATCCACTCTGAGGCTACCATCTCAAAGAAAAAGATAATGTTTCCTTTTCAGAACAATATCACTTCAAGTCCTTTCTCAGGTCTGGAACTTCAAAACCAGTTCCCCCAATAGAGGCGCAGTTTAAAGGAGAGCAACAGTTTGCATTTGTTTCTAGATAGTCATTGATTAAAAACACCAAGAGGCAAACAGCTCTCCAGGGAATCACACTTGTCCCACCCCTGCATGCAGAAAGAGAGCTCTCTTAACTAGTCACTAGCCATAATTATCCCTGCTGAAACACACCAAGCCTAAGTCTCCCCTCTTTTATTCCAGTTTGGATTAGGAAGCATTGAAAGGTGTATTTTCAGACTAGCATATTTTTGGACTTTCTGTTTAAAGCACTGTCCAGAGACAACCAACTCTCTGTATCGTTGGGAGGTCAGCATTGAAAGGTGCTCTGCTGATATAAAACTGCATGGAACAAGACCTTATGCTCTCATGCAGTGGTTATGGTAATATAGTACTTAACAGGATAGAAATAGTACAATTTCTTTTGATGAGAACCATGAGCAGTTGAGCATTGACACTGGCAAAGCTGGCCATGGTGAAGGAGGGATGGTCATTTAACAAAACTCTGTCAGCACCATAAGTAAATACAGTAAGACAACCATGAGAAACCCAACAGTGTGCCATGTACCCAGAGCAGGTTTTTCTCTCTGTCTGTGTACACACACATACACTCACATACATATGTACATATATATGCACATAGACACATATATATATGTGTATATTGAGGTAGAAGTATTATGAGCTGATCACGCCCATTAATGCAAGAAGGAACCAGCAGTTTGGAAGCGCTCTGAAGTGTTCCCTCTCGTGGCTGCGCAGCTCCTAAACTGCACTGTAAAACTAGCAGCTCCTCTCGCTTAGGGGGACTGTGCTGCCGAACCCCAGAAGGCAGGCTGCTGCCTCCACTTACCCACGTGTTCTTCATTCTGAGCTGCAGCAAAAAATGCAGGTAGGATTTGCTGCCTTATATCCTTCTCCTGCCCATTTCAATGGTGCTGACACTGAATCTGGCCTGGCTCATTTAAACAACGTCCTTAAGGAAAATGTCACCGGCACACGCAGATTCAGAGAGCCCAGTGCAGCAAATAGCAAAGCAAAACTTCCTTGCTTTACAACTACAGCCTTGCTGATGTAAACCTTAAGACATAAGCCAGGGGAAAATGTAAGAGTCACCCGGAAAAAACATTCGCTTGAATTACATTTATTTTCTAATGGCACATTGTGTATGTAACAAAACACCCACAAATAATTTTGGGACCAGGGATGTTCCCCCTCCTAATTGTTTTCATCACGGGGGCTGCCAGGGCTCTTACGTGCGCTTTGGACTGCTGCTGTGAAATATGTGTTCCCTGTTTGTTCTTGTTCTGCCTCTGCAGGAAATCAGAGACTCGGGCTTCCTGTAGGCTGCAGATGCCTTATTCTTTGTATTCCCCAAATAGGAAGTCCTGGGGTCATTCTGCCAAATATATGGAAACTTAATTCCATTTCAACACAGGATTAATCACTAGGAAGTGTCAGGACATCGATGGCCTGATAACAAGACAGTTACAGCAGAAACCTTTTATGGGCACCAGAGCTAAAGCATTTGGCAACAACATGAAACTAAGTCTCTGAACGAAATGGGGAAGGAAGGCTACCTGATGAGAATTAATGCCGGCAATTGTAAATAGCAATGTTTCTTTTTAATCCCATGTAAACCTTACCAAACTTTTATTCCTTTTTACATCTTAAGAGGAAGGTAGATTGATTTTGATGACTAACTCTGCTTTTTGATGACTAAGCTCTCTGTTTTTTCTTTACAAATCACAACATTCTGCAGTGAACATCCTCCTACTTATAGCAGCAGTCACACCCCTCCGTTGAATTAAAGGAGAGATTTCTGATTCCTCCCCCCTCAAAGTCAATGATCTGCTCCCTATTCTCCCCCGAATGCCACTGCATGCCAGTGGGGGTGCAGATTTCTCAGGCTAATAAATACAGTGGAAACCTTGGAAAAAGCATTTGCGGTATTTAAGTCTGTAAGCACTTGAATGGAGTTCCACCTAGCGTATTTTTGGACTTTCTGTTTGAAGCACTGTCCACAGACAGCCAACTCCATATTGCTGGGAGGGCAGCAACCGTTCTTACTCCTGCTGTACAGACTGAGTCAAGTGAGGTGCAAGGATTAAGCCCTTGGTCACAGAGTCAGACTCTCCTGCAGTGCTCAGGGACTGACAGCATCAATCTTTATGCAGAGTTCAGCCTTTGCTCGGGGTTTAAGAGAGCTTGCAGAAGGGCTGCTCTATAGAGCATCTGGTTTCAACCAGTTGAGTCTGACGAAATAACTTCATAACACCCGCTACCATATTCCTCCCTGAGCAGGTTACATCTCACAGGACCCATCTCTCATGCTGCACCCTGCTCAGCTCATTAAACATTTTTATTCCTTTTCTGAGGTTTAGTTTCAGGAACAGGTACAATGCTGTTTTATCATGATGCTGGGCTGTGTTCATCTTAGCTATAATTCTGACGGAAATACAGCTCTATAAAGAATTAACATGTTTTATGGCAAGTAGTTAAGGATGAGACAGGATTGTGCAAAACACTTCATGAATACAATGTCACCTCCTGCCTTAGAGGAAATGATCTGCCTAAATCATAGGACTTTATGAGGACAATATACTTCTAAAAACATATTCTAAAAGTATTTTCTAGCAGCAGGAGCAAGCAGGGAGAGAAGGATCTCCTTTACAGAAAATAAGAATCTCTTTACAGAGAACAGGCTTGTGGTGCCCTGCCTGAACCGCTCTTGAGGAGTGTACAAGCAGACTTGTCACCTCCTACTTCTTAAAACACGCTACAGTAACTGCACATTTAAATTACTGCCCTTCTGAATGTGTGTGAAATCTGCTATGGAAAAGCAGTCAGATTAGCTTAGTGTGCTTAGGTTGCCTGCTCGATGTCCCCAGCTCCGCAGGCAGGGACAGCTCCAGCCGCAGAGGGACACCATGTGCGTGCAGGGTGTCTCCTGTGCTCGGTGCTGGAGCATCCCACTGCCACCACCTGAGGTGTTCAGGAAGGTCTGAGCAGCCCCCGAGCTTTTTAAACTGATGATCACTGGAAGAATCTAACACCACATAAACGTCTGTGGAGGAGCAAAATTAAAAAAAAAAAAAAAAAAAAAAAAATCAGCAACATGCCCTGGAGATAGACTGTGGCACGCACACTGATGGAGTGGAGAGGTCTTGGGGCAGGGCTGTCTGAACCCAGTTGTGCACAGCTCTCCCCATCTTGTACTTAATTCCCTGCTTATGCTCTAACATAGCATGCACATCCACTTAAATCCAATAATAATCTGTGGGATTTGAGCACAAGTTTAATGTTAAACTCACAGTTAAACAGTTTGCTGAATAGAAATTGAGCCAAAAATTGGCTTATGCATTTTGCCGAATAGGAACGACTTGCTGCAGTTCAGCCTTGGTGGAAAATGGAGATTATTTGGTGCGGGTGATTCACTTCCTCGAGCCCAGACAATTCGGAGCTCCAAAAGCCAGATCCCACTCTGCCTGTAAAGGAGACTTGAGAACAAGCAGGTGCAGGAATGGGGTATGATACACACGATGACTATACTAGGTCACCCAGGCCATGAAAATAACAGATGCAAAAGGTCAGACGGAGAGCAGCCACCCCCCCCCCCCCCCGGGAGCTACACGGATCTGCCAAAATGTTGCATGAATGAAGGGGTGGCCTTACCTAGCTGACGTACTGCAGTTGGTTCACACCGCTGACACTTCAGCCGGCGTTGCGTAGGACCTCGTCAACAGTTAATCTGGCTGATTTATGTCAGCAAAGTCTCCTAGAGGAGACTAAGCTTATGTTTCAAGCGAGTGATTTGAAAGATTTATCTTAATGTCCTCCCTGAATGACATAAGCTGTATTCTCTCGCTGGTCTGTTTTGCTTACTTGGCGGGTTTTACTAGCCTAGTTAACCTGGTTTGGGAAATAATCTCTTTTCTCCAGGAAAAATTTCAGAACGCCACCTTGACTGAGGATGCCAAGGCAGCGGCAAACACCTGTAAAGAAGGCAGCCTAGGAGAAGTGAATATAAAGATGATGAGAAGCGGGAAACTGGGAGAAGAAACAGGCAAGAAAAGGATTCCCAGTGGTAAAACACGTTTGTTACAGACAAAACCCAAAGGAAAGAAAGCTAAAGAGCTTATCAGAGAAAGAGTTGGGCTAAAAGACCATCACAGAGTTTGCATTAGGGGCAAACAAAAGAAATCATGGAAGGCGTAAAATGTCCTTTCAGAAATGGCCACTGGAGAGCAGGGTAAATGGGAATGGGAAGGAAGCTCAGGGACCTAGATTAGCGGATCCTGCTGCAACGTTGTAGAGAGGTATCTGTTTTAGTATTTAGTCTTAGAATAATCAAAAACGGGAGTTACAGCATTTCTCTGAATGGCAGACTTTAACGGGACCTCTGGCAAGATTTACGGTGTGCGTGTGGGGCCCGGCGTACCCCAACACCGGGCACGATGGGCAGAGTCACCCCGGGCTGTCGGTCAGGGCATCTGAGCACCCCAAAGAAGCTGTTGGCAGCCCAGATTTATTTTTCAGCCCGAAGTCTGCCCAGCTCAGCTCAGGGTGGGCAGCAGCCGCCAGGACCAGGCCGTGACATGCTGACCCCCTCCGCAGCCCATCGGGGCAGGCTGCCGCTTGTGCCGGCTTGTTGGAGCCGTTCCCACAGGAGCTGTGGCCGGGGAGGTGCCTCTGGGGCCAGGCTGAGCCTTTGGGGGAGGTTGTGCTCTTTGCCAACACCTTTGTGCAGCTGGGATTGAGCTGGGAATGGGGAAAGGGGTTAGGAGTCCAGCAGGGATCTACTGAGAATAAGACAACCAGTCAGCAAGAATTACATTTCCCAGAAAAAAAAAAGAGGAAAAAAAAAAAGTCTGGGGGAGGCTCTGTGATGGGGAACTGCAGGAGGAGACAGAGCAGGGAAAAGGGCGAGGGGAAAGGCAGGGGGAGCCAGGGAGGAACGCCTCGGCAGCACGCAGCTCCGGCTGGGGCAAAGCCAGCATGCCTGAGGTCAGGCATGAGGAGCGTTTAATCCTCAGCATGGCCATTCATTTCCTCTCTATTTAAAATATATATATATATATATGCATTTACAGGACCTCTCAGGGAAGGGAAGCCCTTTGCATCAGTGTCTGGCTCCCAGTCGCTGACTCAGACGAAGGCATTAGTAATTTGGAACGCCCCTTTCGCCACGGCTGCCCAGGCATCCTCCGAGTTTTATGCCATCAAGGCTAACCTGACCCGACCACGCACCACTGTCGTGATGGCATAGCCCTCGTGGTAACATCTCCTGTGGACCTGAGCTCACCTCTCAGGGGCCTTTCTCTTATTGCCTTGAAATTCTTCTTTAATAGTCCTCGGCTTGTTGAAGTGTAAAGTCTTCCAGCTTCATTCTAGGAAATTCTTCAAAAGGATGTACTTTCTCTGTACTCCACACTAGCTTTCGGGATCCTTGGAGCAGCCAAGCTCCTGCGCTATGATGCCTTTGATCCCATTACTGCTCCGCACAATGCCCCCCAAAACTTACTGCCAGGTCCAGCGGGCTATGGATTGCTAAAGGAAACCGTACCATGGGTAGCAGCACACCCACGTGCTGCTAGGTATTAAACACGCCCCCCTTGCCCGCGCCATTAGGCTCTGCAGCCCTTCTCCCCGGCTGAAGGGTCGCATACAGACTGCATACTGTAGCCTTTGTAAATACGGTCTTTCCTGTACATTAGAGCCCTGGCCATGGGCCAGCGAGTGGTGGTTTTCAGGCAGCGCAGCAACTACCGCTTCGCTGAGCTCCTTATCCGTGTTAAAGCCACGCATGAGGGAAAGCCTCGGAGGACAAGGGCAGTTCGGAGTACTTACAAACTAGTCGAGTCCTAAATTTTTTTGATGGCACATTCCAAGCTGTCAGCTAAATGTATCCCCAGGAGGTGAGAACCAGCATATCACCAGCCTGGGTAAGCTCGGCCGCTGGGTAAAGTGGATTTTGAGCATGCCCAAGGGATTGAGAAACTTTAAAACTCTGCTGGCTTGTGATGAGAATTAGGCACCTCAGGTCCATTTTTAAAGGCACTCAGTGTTTTTTTTTAAAAAAAATCCTATGTTCCCAACACCTTTATTTTAATGGATCTTGAGGATCAAGGGGCTTTTGAAAAACCTACTCAGACATCTATTTGCTTTTCCCACCATCTGAATCCTGTCGCACATCTGGCCCACGAGAACCTTTGGCACTACACAATACCAGGCTTTCTGCCCCAGGGGCTGCAGCCCCACAGGCATTAATGTCAGCTCTCTGTGCTGCCAGGTCACGTGGCAGGATGGAGTGAACCAGATCTGCCACGCTCACGCAGTTGCATTTATATTGAATTAGCCAGAACACATGGGCCGACGTCTGTGCAGCTTTACTCTGTCACGCTGGCTTCGTGCCAGCTGCAGGAAGCCATGCAACACCTGATCTGGCATAAGAGCTGCTGTAAGAATGTGAACCCATCCAAAAACACATTGTCCAGTGAACAAGAAGCAGGAAGGGAGTCAAAATAACAGCTCACCAGTTTGCATGATATGGCTGCAATGTTTTGGAGCCAGTACTAAGTGCTCAAAAAGCTGCTTTACTATCTTATTGAACCGGGGCCTCTGCTACTTAGGAAACTTGAAATAATATTTCCAGGAGTACCTAAGTGTTCTTAATAAATTTTACTGCCAAAAATGAATTTCCTTCATTTCCTCTTTTTCCTCCCACTTTTTCCCCTTAATCCCACCACTGTTTCAGGAGCAAAGAATTGATGTCAGCTCCGTGAATAGCTCTGAATTCATTTGCTCACAGCTTTCGGTAGGGCGATTTTTTTCGTCAGAAGGTTTTATTGCATTAATTTTCTCCTCCTCCTTTCTTACACCTATGTCTGGCCTCTTCCTCCCTGCACTAGCATTTCAAGACTCCCCCTCAACTGCTTTCGTAATGGAGGCATCACCACTGAGTCATCCCTTCATCTCCAGCTCCTTGTTCTTCCACCTCTGGCTGTTTCCGTTACAAGAATTTTTCAGCTACATCCAGGTCTGTGGCCTGGGCATTTGCACGCTCCATCACCCCTGTTATGTCCTCTCTGAATTTCCCTCCTCTCTTTTCTCGGGACTCATTATTCAAAATGGTGCCTTCCCCTTTTCTCCTACCAGCTTCTTATTTTAAATGCCATCCTCAAAGGTCTTCCCAAGCTTCTGGTAGCTTTTTCCCACATGAAAGTAGCTATCTTATCCTCATCTTTCCAGCCACTATGGATGCAGTAGGGATGGGCTTGGCAACCTTTCGTTTTGATAATTTTCCATGGGAAGTAGATTTCCCTGTTTTGTTTTTCTTTTGTTTCCCTGATTTACTCTGGTGGACCGAGCCCAGAGACCTCTTCCCAGAGAGAGGAGGCAGCCCAGAAGGACAGAAGCCCAGCAGCTCTTAGAGACTGACAACGCAAAGGAAAAGCCTCTCCAAAAGCCTTTTTGTGCCTTGTGCTTTTGAGAATGACTCACAAGAAAGCCGTAAGCAGAGCTTGTGTGCAAGGTGTGAAAACAGAGAAGGCAGGAAATCATTCCCTCCTCTTGCAGTCACAGCCTTTTCTAGCGTGGATTTCCAGTAACTTTGCTTGGATCTGCAGGCAGTTTCATCAGTTTTCTCTTGCAAAAGAGCTGACGTAGGGCGAAAACCTTCTACCCAAACGTTGCAATATAACCAAAAGAACCGTTTGTCTGTTTATGGCAAATTGTTTGCATTTAACCGAAAACCTCGGTTTTGCCACCTCCCCAGGAAAGGAGAGGATGTTGCAGTCCTTCAGGTCCTTCCCCTTCTTCTCCTTTTCCTGCTTCAGAGTTCACCCATAGCAGCCTCAATGCTCAGGCAGTTTCTTCCTGCGGTTGCCTCTGTTCTGGTGTTTGGGAGCTCAGGCATAGCAGGCTGAACATCACAGGATGAGGGAATTACACAGAATGTACACAAGCTCCTTTGAAGCATTTGAGTCCCCAGATCAGAAGCAGGTTTTTATTACTACAGGTGAAATACACTTTGGAGGAGAAGACTGTGACCAGAGCCAATGAGAGCTGACAGTGACAACACAGGAGGCTACATGCATTTCTAAATTAGGGTTAGGAGCCTTTATACCATGCCCTCAGGGGAGGTCCAGGACCACTGCTGAGATAAGGCCGTTTCTCATTCAAGCAGCAGTTCTGGCCTCCAGGACAGCAAGAGCCTCTGGAGCAGGAGAGACTCGCTGTGCACCAATACACCAAAATAGGCTGTCAAACCACAAAGCATGCCAACTCCAGCTCCTCCGTGGTTGTCATTAGAATAATCAAACGTGCAAAATGGAGGTAGAAGATGTCTGCGAAAGAGGACACAGTCCTCTACAGCTCATCAAAAGACCCTTCTTTCAGAGGTACATAAATACAGCCCATGTAGCCAGAACTAAAGCTGGCAAAACTCCATTACCTAAGCAAAAGGGCAAGTTACAGGAAGTTTTGCCAATAAAACAGGACAGCAGTTTTCCCTATGAGATTTCTTCAGCAACTTGCCAGTTATGCTGTAGCTTTCAACGCCATTTGTATCAGCTACATAGGATGAAGATTATACAATCCTATCCAGGTAACGTTGTTCAACCAGGAAAAGATACGACAGCAAAACAGCCTTTTCTGTAGCTTAATTAGATGGCCTTGATCCAAACTCCACTAAGGTCAATAAGAAGCCTTGCCACTGACTTTAATGAGCTTTGTATGACTGAATACTCCCAGCAGAGCTTTAGTAGGAAAAAAAATAGTGAAATTTAAGCTGTGAAATATAGAATAGAATCAGTGTAATGGGAAAGGTACTGACATATTTCCATGATACAAGTACCTTTTGCTGATGGGAATGAGAGTCTGACCTAATGAGAGCTTTCTTGGTTTGCTGCTTTGTTTTCTGTTTATGGACTCAAGGAGCCACTCAGGACTTAGGTTAATAAATGGGGCCTCACTATCAAATGTACGCAGTCAATGGGCTAAAATGCACATCTTCGCATCTGGGAGAGGTAGAGTGTGTTAACACCCAGAGCTCGTTTCTTACTGTGCCAAATCTTGATTATGCTGAAGTGAATAGGAACACTTCCACGGACTTCATCAGGATGGTGATTTAGCTCACTTGCTGGAAAGAGCTGGCACTGTGTAAGGAACACTACTGCACACTCTGGACTAACTGTTATTTTGCAGAGTCCTTTTTATAGATGCTTCTTGTTTATAAGGAAAAGTACTTAATATTAACATTACAAAAACAAATAGCCTAATGTTGTTACATTTTAAGAGCACATTAACTTGAAAGAGCAGCCAAGTTTGTTGACTAAAATGATTTACACAACTCTAAGGCCACAAAACAACTATTTCTCAATGTCTCACCAGCTGCTCAAGGGAGTAGAAGCTAAAAATGCCACAGCTCAACAAACAAGTCTGCTGATAAGTACACCATGTTTCTTTGCTAATAAAAGACTGCCAGAGGTAGCTTTAAGAAAAAAAAAAGAAACAAATAAATAACATTAATAATTTTTAGGTATGTACTGTCCTATTTCTCCCCTTCAATTTCCTCCCTAAGGTATGTACTGTCCTATTTCTCCTCTTCAATTTCCTCCCTATGACTCCACCACTATGCTCCTAAAAAACCCTCTCCAATATGTCCAGTGTTTTCCATACTCTCTAGTCACCTCCAAAGGGGCTGCTGGTTTGGCCAAGAGGCAAATCATACCATGGCAGGTTTAATGCTATGCTCCTGTGGTTGGCAGAGACAGGTATGTCCAGATGTGAGTGAACTCCATGTATGTGAGTTGATCATCCAAGATTCCCAGGTTGTCTGAGAGATGCTGAATGTCCTCCACTACCAAAGATCTTGATGGCAGAGAAGTATGTTCAGCATCACACAGGTATGGTAAGCACTTCGCATCCTAGGTCAAGCCTTAGAGCACAAGTTTATGCATGAACTTGAGGCTTTCTGCGTAACTCCATTTTGCAGATGCACTCCCATTGGACTGACCTGCAGTTTTGTAATAACACTAGGTGCCAGGCTAGCTCCCACCGACTCCGTTAGGAGTTCTACTTAGATCATCAAAGAGAAGTGTCCAGGTCCCCAGTCAGGGAAGCAGTATGAAGTGGAGAAGGTTCTTTAACAAAGCAGGCAATTTAGTAGAAGGCAAGGAGCTGAAAGCTGAATTCACAAAGACATTATGCCAGAAGATGCCTAATACTGAAAGCAATCAGTCAAGGGACTCATCGCCAAGGGACACTGTGCAATCCCCATTACTTGGTATCTTTACATCCAAACTGCCAAAATTTTCATAACAGATACAGCTCAGCTAAAAGCTGTTGTGTTTGACTTTAGGAACTGAGGAGTAAAATTCTAAGAAGTCCTCCACCATACGAAGGTCAAGCAAGGCAATCACAACAGGTTTAACTACGAATACAGCCACTTAAAAGATTTTAAAAACTTTTGTTTATGTCAGAAACATGGGTGAAGCAGAACAGGAGAGTGTACTCCATAGCTGTACCACAGGCAGAGAAAATACCAAGAAACACTACACTGCTCTGTCTCTTTTGGTTATTTCTATGGCCATGGTTGCCAAACAACAAAGAGCTCCTCACTGGTGCGTTGACTCCACTAGGTCTAGAGAGGCACAAACACTGCCAGCTTTCACAGCTACAGAACGAGATGAGAACCACCGTTATATGTCATCCAGTCACATAAAACATAAATATGTCCTAATGCAGGCAGGCAAAATACTTGCCTTGCTTCCTCCACTAAGCTCACTGAAAATATGTTTTGCTGTTGTAGTAAAAATGGTCAAACCACTAAAAGTCAGATTTGGGGCACACATTCTTCTGTCATATATAGTCTATTTTTTCCTGTAGGTTTCCTTCTGTTCTCTGTAAATTAGCAAGAAAGGTTCACTGTAAGTAGGCAGACATCTTGCAAACTCCATTCTCATTCAGGTCCTGTATCCTTATAATGCATATTTGTTTCACAGATCTGTTCTGCCACAACAAGATAGCTGGGTTTTTTGCCTGACATGATCATTTGCCAGAAATGTTTTGAAATAGAGCAGACACTGAGCTTGTTACTTAAAAATCTTTTCTGATAATTATGTTCTGTCACCCTAAGCCAAAATGATATAACATCTGTGCTAAAGCAGTTCCTACACAGATGCTGTCTGATACCTGTTTTTCCTCTGAGCAGTTGGTGAACAGTGCAAGACAGAGTAGGAAAACACCACTTTGAGTAACGTTTGGCAATATTTTTAGGATGCTGGGATAAGTCCATGGGTTGAACTCTCTTTACATAAACACGAATAGGGGATAAGTCAGTACTCTTGAAATCAGTATGTCAGCTTATTTCAACATCAAACTAAAGCTTGATGTGAAAGTTCAGTCAGAGCTGTATCTGACTCCATGATTTATAGTGTTTATTTAACTTAGGAGCCAGCACGCTAGCAAAATATTCCAGGTATCTCTTTAATCTGGACAGTTTATATCCAAAATTGTGTTTAACTATTGAAGGGTAGGAAGGAGGGAGAGTCACAGTCTGGACTGGGTTTTGCTTAGTGCATCTGGAATTGCCTCCTGGATGCTGTTACTGGGGCATAAGACCCAGAGAGCAGCTTCAAAGAGCGGCTGAGCTGTGACCTAGGGCCTGAGAGCCCGGGAAGCAGGCGAGGAGAGAGAAAAGCATTGCAGTAGAGAAGGGCAAAGACACTTGGGATTTCCTCCCTAAATATATGCTAGAGGGCAGGAGGCTTGAATAAGAAAGACATGCGCCAAGCTTGGCACACAAGACAGTTTGGTCCACTGCCTTTCCTAGGGAGGAGGCAGGGAATGGCTTTTCAGGCAACATGCACGCCCTGGATTGCTGAACTTCCTTTCCTGCTCTTTTGTTTAGTACCAAGCAGTGCTGCAAAGCTGGAGACACCTCCTCTGTAGAGACATACAGCCCCAAACCTGGAGCAGAGGTTCACCGCTGTGAGGACACAGCCCCTGTAGCTCACGCCAAAATGGGGGTCCAGCCACCACAGCTGGGGGTGCTGCATCCCCCTGCTCTCAGAGAGAGCGCTGAAAGGCTGATCAGACACAGGAGGCTCTGAACACCCTCAGGCTGGGCTATGGATCCAAACACAGCACCCGGTGTAAAGCTTGCTGCATTTTGGATTCATGAATTTAGTGAGTGGGCTGAAAGCTGTTTCAGTAAGGAACCGTATCAAATTTATCTTCAGTCTTAGGTAGAGTAGCGAACAAAATCCCAGTAGTTCACAAAGGTTCTTTCTGAGACACAAATTTATGCATCTGTGGTCAAAAAAACGTATGTGTGTATGTACGTATACATATATACACATACACATATATACGCAAACAAGTATATAAGTCAAGAGACTTTTTAAAAAGACATTTAAATACTGTAGAAAGCTGTCCTACTTCCCTTCAGGCATGGCCATGAAACGCCTCTAACGTCCAGATGATATTCCCTTCCTTTCTCCACTGATGTTGCAGGAAGATGGAGGAAGTTTTGTGCTGGCTCACCCCACCAGCAGGAGCTGGAGTCCCTAGGAGCTGAAGATAGACCCCTGCTACTGCCGCTCACACTTCCATTATGGAATTCTCCTACCATGGGTGAAAGTGGGTGAGGTTAAGCCAAGAAGACCCCACAGCAGGAGTGATGCTGTGTATGGGAACTGAATAGAGAAGCAAAGTGTATTGAGTCTAGAGTGGACTGCAGCTGAAGTTCTTAGGTGCAGTATCAAGCATGGCATGTCTCAAAACTGACAAGGATGTCCAACGCAAATCTGATGTGGGGGCACTGGCACAATGGCATGCCTGCACCAAACCTATACCCACTCACAAATCCAGCACAGAATATTTTGGATCCTCTGGATGGTCACAAGATCTAACAAGGCCTGAGACTTTGCTTTTCTGTTTGTTTGGTCTTGGTCAGCCAATGCCAAGATCTCCTCAGGGACACAATAACAATTATCTTGTCTAATGGTTCCCCTTGAAAAGCCAGGATTTTATGACTCTGAGCTCTGATAACACTCATCACTGGACATTCTAGGAGGCAGACCCAAGTGATTCAAACAGCAAGGAAATGCCAGAAAGAAGATGATTTCACTGCATTATTGAAAGCACATTCGACAGATAAGCCTAGCAACAGGAACCCTGTCTCCAGGCTGACTCCAGCAATAAGCTACTGCTATAGCTTCTTGTCATTCTATTGCATTGCCACGAATGAATGAATAAATAAATAATCTACTATAACATTTATTCAATAAGTAGAATATTAGCATGTGGCTCTCAAGATGACCTTTACTGAAGGATGCAGCATTATATTGGAGAAATTTATCTAAAAATAAATGATTATCACTCATGTATACATAGAAATACCAAGGGCAAGATATGACTTTCTATAATGTGAAATGACTCATTTTCCCCCTGAAGTTTTAGTGAGTGTTGAAGATACGTACTTCTGAGTGAATCACTCCAAATGGCCACTGGGTGACTGGCTGAGTTTGAACTAATCTTGGGCAGGAAAGCTGTCGTAACAGCCATGGGACTTGGAATGTATGGGCTATTTGCAGGGCAAGGATGGCAGATATTAGCACTCAGTTGTCACTAGTAAATCTTAAATTGCCTTGACAGGTGGCAGATTGCGAGACGTGAATGGCTACAGCTTCCAGGGGAACACGTCTTTTCATGGAAAGTGGGATGAGGCCAAGGGAACAGCCTATATTTCTTTTATATCTATATACATATAGACACATATATATAGCAGTAAAAAATACAATATCCCTTTTATGGATCAGTAAACTAACTTGAACCGATTTATTAGCCAAACCCAGGAGTACAGCTCAAGCTTTCTAGAACTGTAGCTTGACTGCCAGCTTACAGGACAAGCCAAAAAAAGTTCTGGTGAATTGTCTACAAACTTATAAGCACAAGAGAATTCAGCAGCTCTCCAGATATTCATCAGGGAGTGTGGAGCCTCCTCCTGCTGGATTCCAACAACTCTTGGGATAATCAATGACCAAACCATGATGCCTGTGTTTTTTCAGTTACCTTGTCAGGTTTGACTTCAGTGCCATTCCCAGATGTCCATGCTCAGCACCCTTTGGGAGAGGGCTTGTGCCCTGGGAAGGACCACATCCCCTCTCTTCGGCCAGCATATTAGCCAAGGACAGCACTGGAAGAAGCTTTCTCCTCTGCTCTCAAAGGCATAGCAGGGACTTGAGGGAGGCAGAACTGCTCAGGCATGGCCGCAGCATGCTCACTGATCACACAGCAATCTCCTGACTTGCTCAGGAGGGCTTCGTGCTATCAATTCATACGGGAACCATGTCCTGAGGAGGGAAGTGAAAGAGAAGCAAGCCATGACCTTACAGATTAGTTCCCAGCTTGTAGCAGAGTCTCCCTTTAAACAGTGTTTAGAGTAGTCTCACTGGTGAGGAGGAAAAGATCCCAAGAAGGCTCAGTCTTCAGGAGGAACTTGGTAGCCTTCATATGTGATGCAAGTTAACTTGCAACAACAAATGCCAGCCATGCAATGTATCATAGTTAAAATGGGCTTAAACGGCAATGCACCGATGCCTTGGAAATAGTTACATGTGCAAACTCACATCCTACTACCAGGTATGTATAGCTGTGTTTATCCCTGCATACAGCCCCATGCCTGATGTGTATGCTGGTACCTAACATTCAGTGAATTCAGTTGCTGATAGGAGGGTCTCACACATCCTTTACACCTTTCTAAGGAGCTAGCTGATACAGCTGTGCCTTTCATTTTCCAGTTTTCTGGGAGCATTTTCACCTGTATTTTGCAAAGATGTTCATAAAAACTACTGGGGTACAAGTCTTGCTGTGGGATAAGAGAAAAAATGAAAATCAAGGCAAACTAATTCAAATGAAAGTTGATATGAAGAAATGTTTCCTCAGAGGACAGAGCTGTCATGCAGAAGGTCTTTCAGAGAACATGAGAAAACTCTTTTGACTAACATAATCTGTCAGGGAGGATGAAATCCTGGGTTTACAAATGAGAGGGAAATGTGGGTATTTCCAGTACTGCCACAGAGACTTTGTGTGACTTTGAACAGTGTATTTCCCTTCCTTTGAACCATAACTTCTCCCTTCCCTCCAAAGACAGAGATCACAGAAATGGCTGCAGTTTCTTCCCCTCTGTAGGAGCATTAGAAAGTCTAAGACAAGCAGGGATTTTAAGCAGATTAATTACTTTCAGGAAAATATTTTTCCTCTTTGCTAACTATTCACAAACTTACTTAGACAGCTATGAATTTGTTTGTGATTATTAAACAAGAGAGTGATGCAGCTGTATTTCATCCTCCCAGCAGACTCTTTGCCCACCAAAGATGGACTCAAGCCTTGTCCCCCTGCAAGAGCTGTACGGCTGCACTCCCACAACCTCATCCCTGGCATGGGAGTGCACACAACCGACTGCTGCTGAAGGAGAGAAAAGGCTCTCACAGGAAGCCTCACAGAGGAGTAAATCCTCCTCTGTGCAAACCACTCACTTGTTTGCTGCTGTGAAATTATTCAGTCAAACTTCCTCGTCCTGTGGTACCTGATAGCCACAGACACACGAACCCTATAAACCTTTCCAAATAAATACTGACATGTTTGCATTTCCCCTTCTTGAGGATAGTCTCATAAACAAAATATAAACCTTCCAGCCTTAAGTAAGGGGAGTCCTCCGTAGCTGGTAACTCACATGTTTTCTAAGGAAATGAAAGTTCCTGGGTCCTTTGGGGAAGAACTTCAAGATCTCTGCTCTTACAGTGATGCAGATTATCTAGAGGGAAAGATATCATATAAAAGCACAGACAAATTGTTTGAAGTCCTAGAATTCCCCAGCTCTCCTCTGTAATTTCAGACAAATTGGCTAGGTATTAACTACAGTTTCCATTCTCCATCAGGGCATATTCGAAGGTCATACCAAGGACTGAGAAGAGTTCAGAAACTATACAGATGAGAACTATAACCATTCATATATAGGTGAGGCTGGAGACATGACATGCTTATTTGACACAGAGCTAGGTTTCCTCTCTCATAACAGGTAGTAGTTGATACCTGAGGAACAGATTCTCACATGAGCAATTGTGATAAATTATATTCTGTTTTCAATGGTTGAAATTCTCCTTTGGAGAATAACTAAGTGTGCAATGTATGGTCTAAAACAGCCAGAAAAGAGATTGAAAATATAGAAAATAGAAAGGAAATTATTTCAAACTGGAGTGCTCTGACTCTGGAAACTAAATTATAAATGCTTTTGAGAACCTGCATTTATTACTTGCAATAAATAACTTTTCTTCCAAACACGTCTTTCTGTGAGAGACAGATTAGCAGTGCAAGTGGAGCATATTTCTGCTGTGCAGAAGTTACTTATTTTAGAATAATGGACGTCACAAATTGGCCCTGCATAGCAACACTCATTGGAAAAAGATCACAGTTCCACTTAACACAAAAGTGCAATCTTGAAGCCCATTGAAACTGAAGTCTCTATACAGGGCAAACACTAAAGTAACTCCTCATTTGCGTAAAGCTGGACAATTGCTCCACTTCCATATACATAAAGTCGCTTAAAAATCTGCTATGCATTGGGAAAGGCTCATTAATCACATTACAGAAAGTGAACATCCCAAGGTTAAATCCTGGTGCTGTGGAGTATTTCAGTGCTTTATAAAGTCATCTAAATAGGATTTATATCCACAAATCCTTGCGGTGTGGTGAACACTCAGAACTTACCTTTAAATCAGGGCGTTTCTTTTTCCTCATAAGAAAAGCATAGTTCTGAAAAACAAATTTAGATGTTTCAGGTCTGATTCTCCGCTACATTAAGCCCATTTTACAGCTGTGTCACTGCAGTGAAAATCAGTGGAGTGTTACCAATGAAAAAACAACATAATGGCGAAGGAGAGAATTAGTTTCAGGCTCTGAAAAAGATTGTTCTTGTAGCCATTCTGTCAAGTTTTCTCTAAGTCCATTTTGCTAGCTGCTACATGGCAGAAGAATACATGAAAAAAAGGCTATGACATGGCAAACCCATCCACCTTTGCTTGCTTGTTTTATAGCAATCCTTTCTGCCTTTGAATCATAACTTTGCTTTCCTTAACCGAAAACAATGAGATCTACATTTATTCTCACTAAGTGAGCTGCCTTTCCTTACAGTTATTTTTTTCTGTGAGAAGCAATTACACCTGAATTCGTTCTACCACTTCTTACTCTTCTGGGAGGACATCTGGCAGCATAGGCTGTAAATCAGCACAGCTCCGAACAGGACCAAGGGAACAGTGCTGATTTACCCCTGCACAGGATCTGTTTCATAAGGTTGGTTATCAGATATGTTATTTCTTTTCTAGAGTCTTCACTGACAGACATGCCTCTCCTTACAAGCCAGCTAAAGCTGCTCAAAATTTTGCAGACTCTTCAAAGGTACCTTGAAATCACTTCTTTCCTAGGGAAAACAGGGCAGCTCCTCCACTCATCACCAGTGATCTGCATCCATCCCTGCACACACCACTGGCTCTCACCCGCACAGATGGTCACTCGGACACCTCCATAACGTCCCGCAGTGGGCTGGACCTAGCCTCACCGCCCCAGCCTGGACAGAGCCAGCTGGGAGGGCACATGTGCTGGGGTTTTTCTCTATTTATTGTACCAGAAGCTGCTCTTATGTGCTAAGGTCCAGACACAGGAAGTCTGGGTTGATTTTTAAATTTGCTATGGACTCCCTGCATGAGATTAGGCAAGATAGTTAAGCCCTCTATGTCTCAGTTGCCCTTTTCCATTGCAAACACAACAGCAAGTCCTCTCTTACACCCTTTGTCTGGGGTATTAGCTTTTGGAAGCAGAGTCTTTACTTACATGCACTCATTCCACTTCACTGTGTGAAACTCTTGTTCAGACTTTAGAAACCAAAGGTGGGTTGCACACCTGTGCCTGTGTTTGCTTTCTCAAAGCAGACACTTTTCCAAAGTTTAATAATTGCAAACTGCAGGAGCACAGAACAGATGCTGAGACTCTCTGCTCAGTGTTCAAGAGCTGAGTTGCTGGCTGGTGAGGTGGTTGGAACAAGACAGCTGGCAGCAGGCAAGGAATTGTCCAAGTCAGGGGAGCATCGAGCGAAAGAGGGAGCATAGGCACATGAACTTGCTTAAAATGATAGCGGCTACACCTGGAGTCATGGCCATGGAGAAGTCAGAAGGGAAAGGGGGCAGAAAAACTGAGCAAAATCCCAGGAAAGAGTTGAGTCATGCAACCACAGAGCAATGCAACACAAGCTTGCATTTTTCAGATACCTCTGATTCGGCAGAATAAAGTTATGCCTCTTAAGCACATTGTATCCCAGCGCTACAGCACTCTTTTGTCCAGGACAGAGCGCTCTAAAATGGATTATACCACCTCATGGAGCTCTGGCCCCAAGGCAGGGGGTTGCACCAGCACTGGGAACACCTCTGCAGAAGGAATTCCTTCTCAGCGAGGCTGGCTCAGGGCAGCCTCCAGTTGCATCAAAGATGAACACTGTTACAGCTGTGGTTCATATAGGGAGATCTAAATCACCCTTCATTAAGTTAACAACTGATTCAAAAGCCATGTAGCTGTCATATCATCAGTCCCATTCTTGGAATGAGACTGTTTTAATTTTGGCAGCCTCACATATCTTTGGCAAGCCAGGGCTGTACAGTCAAGGTTAGAAATAGGGAGTTTCCAAGCAAAAGCCATGAGTAGCTAGACTGGTTAGAGCTTCTTCATTCTGGAGATGGCATAGCTAACTAGATATCAACTCTCAGTGAGTGGAAGATACACAGTTTCATGAGGTGGTTGCAAGTCATCTGCCTGAGGTTTCTGTTTGGATTTTGCTTTGTTTCAAGGTAAAAATGAAGTGCCCTGACTTCCAGTGAAACAATAAAGCACAAAGATTAACTGCAGGAATTTAGTCAGTAACAAAGTAATGAGGAAGAGGGAGAACAGTGCCAGGAGTACTCTCCTGTTAATCTGCAGCTGGATTAATTATATGTCCTGATTACATGCATACATGTATTGTCCACTGACAACAGGGTTGGCTTGAGTTTTTCTGAAATTCTCAGTAAAGTAGAAAGTAGTTGTGGATATATGGGGCCAAATAAAGGAAAGATATGAGTAAAAGACATGCTGGGAATAAAACAAGGTAAAATGTTAGCTTTGTCAGTAGTGTAGCCAGAAGGAAACCCAGGTAAACAGAGCTTACCCTCTTCTAATTCAGACACTTCCTTCCTTCATGTATGACAAAGTAGCCGGACAAGTGGCTTTACCCATCTCCTTCCTTACCAGTTCACATCAAGCTAAACTGCATTATATTTAATTGAACAGCCAACTGCAGCATTGACCTTTAAAGTACCATGCAATCCTTTGTAACCCCCTTGTTAAATAAAAAAGCCCTCTATCCTGAAATGGGCAGCAGGAGACACTAAGGGTAGGACTACACTAATAAATCAGACATGACAAGGTCTGTCTTCCGGTACTGAAGGCAGTCAGCATGGGATATTCCACATCCAGACGACTAAGCTTTCTTATCTGCCAAGGCAGTCACATCTCAAATACTTCTTAAGAATGGTCTCCAGCCACTGTTGGCTTCCAAGACATGCTTGGGAAACACATGAAGGAGTGCTATGTGGCAGAAGCCACAGACATGCTTTGGACATCCTAACAATTTAACAGAATAAATGACTAAGTCTTAATGTCTGGAAATGTGCCTTGGCACCATTTAATTAAGTAGCAGAAAAGTAGCTCGAGTTATTGAACTACTACAGCTCTAGCTGAAACCAGGAGATGGTTTCAGACAGCCACTACAGCTAGCCCTTAAGTGGTTTGAGCTGGGCACCGGCAGCCCAGACACCACGAACTAAGCAGCTTTCTAAAGCCTCTTTGTTCTGATTGACTCACTCAAGCAACAGATGTGTCGACACTACTGCAGCACAGTGAGTCTTGGAGGTCTTTTCTCTCCATATTAGAGAATGATGTAGGAATTAAATATCCTTTCTTCCTTCCCCATTGTACCCTGGTTCCTACACAAAAGAAACCTGAGTGTACGAGCTGAACTAGACCCATGCTACAGCTTGCAGAAAAGGTAGATGCAAGTGCAACAATCCAGAGGAAGAGCTGGGAAACATGCTTCCGAGAGCTCTACCTTTCCTCTGCCTCTTGCCCTAACCTTCCGCACAGTCCTTCTCTATGGCTAGATCACATGAGCTTAATTACATAAATGACAACATACAACTCACTAATTAACGACAGACATGTCAGTCTACTTGCACGGAGTTGGACACATGCCGTACATTTTTTACATTACTTAGTAAACAGTGGTGATGAAACGTGATAAAGTATGCCAAATGTTTAGCACTGATATGATGCTCAGATAGGTTTGAGCTCCTTTGGCAGACAGGGAGAGGGTGAGCTCCTTTTCTTTGCCATCACAATAACCAGCAGTCTCACTAGAATCCTATCTGCAAGATCTCAGAACTGAGCAGGATGTCCTGTTCATAAATCAAATCCCAGCAGACCTCTCCCTCGACAGGCTTTTCCCTTCCTGGATTAGACTTTCTGGAAACTTAACATTTAAGATTCTAATCCTGCAAACATTTGTACGTGTTTTCCTACCTAGAGGCCCTATTATTGACGTTAGATCTATGCACAGACGTTGGCAGTACGGGCCATGGTTAGGAAGAGATTTTGTAATGTGTCTTTTCACAAAGTTACCTATTTCTGAACAAGCATCTGTATTTTTCCATATGACCTCATAACTCTGAGGCAAAAAGAGAACTGTATACACCCATCAAGTGACATTATAATCAGCTGTCTTAGCAGCCTTGCCCTATGCAAGTTTTGGGATGTGCCCCATAGAGTACTTCAGACATTGCTCAAGACCGTTGCACTTCCCTCCCTATTATTTAAGCAATAATAGCTGATGGGGAGGGTATTTCCTGACAGTCATCTGGAGAAAATGAGGTCTCTGCCTTAGGCCCATAATTCAGCTAGGCTCGTGTCGCCAGGAAGTAAGTCCCCACCCTGCCCCACCTTATGCTGGGCCCCATTGCTGTTAAAGCGAGTCAGAAGGTGGCTGGCTGATTTGGGATTTTCAGGTATAAAATATACTTTAAACCTACATTTGTATTTTGTTCACTGAGCTATTTCAAAGGATTCCAGAGTGACTGGTGATTTTGGAGACACAGGAGGCAGCCCCGTTTCCAAAGGGCACCTTCCGAAGGGCAGGACACTGTCAGACAGCAGCTCTGAGAGAATCCCAACATTTTACCCCCAAGAGTCAATGGATTGCAGGACGGGAAAGGGGGAATATACAATAGAGAATGACAGCAATCAATACAGGCCATCACAGGCCACATAGGAAGGCTTCAAGGCAGCAGGGGGCTGCAGTCTGCATTTGAAAAACCTCTGCTTTATATAGGCACAAATGTACTGATCCAACTATACGCTTGGAACAACTGCAGTGGCACAGAGCAGCTAGTTAAGCTGGGTTTCTGGCTATATTGAATTCACGGAAAGCTGCACAGCAATCAGAACACACAGGGGAATCCATCCACTATTATTTTATAGCAGTGTTTCTTTGACTGATGTGTTCTCTATTTTGCACAGAACTTTTTTGCTTAAAAATTGTAAGATATCAGGACTTACTCTTCTCAGCAGCTATATATATACAAACATACACACACATGTACGTATGTGGGACATATATAGGTGTAGATTTTCTTTTTCCTAACAGAGAAATAAAAAAAATAGAGAGAGAGAGATTAAAAAGCTTGGATTCAGTCGTGGAAAACTGCCAATACTGCGTATTCTGGGGAGAGATTTATTAGCTTTACTAATGTGAACTGTGAGAAAGAGAAAATACTTTTTTAGATCTGTCCCTATACAACTACAAAGACACCACAGCTCCGGTAGCCTGCAGGACTCATTGCCACAGAATAGCAAAGCATTCACAAGCTGGGTAGAATTGACATGGAGTATTTGGAACGGTAGGATATTCTCTAAAATTACATATTGCTGCTGCAAATTAGCACACGTCTAACTCTAGCAGAAAGCAGTTGCCATCAGCTGAGGTTCTAGCAGCAAAGGTTCCTGTGGACATATTAACACTAGGACTAGCAGGCTCCGGTTTGACAATACAAAGCCACCACTAGCAATACTGGCTCAGGCAACCACCGTTCTCCTCCCTTCTTGTCCTCTGAGTGGGTTGTCCCCGCATACTATGTAGCACTGCTGTCTGCAGAGCCAAGTTTTGAACTGGCTCAGGGAATGGATCCAGAAAAAAAGTAACTATAAAAAAGGGGGGAGGGGATGACAAAAAAGAATCCTTGTTTTTTTGACCTACCTCAGATTTCCTGCCTGCTTCACAGTACAGGCCAAAAGCAGCTGGGTAGCAAACTGAAGAAAGTGAGCCACATGTGAGGTAGGGGTGAACAGCTGAGGACTTCAGGACCTGAAGCCAACAGTGCTGCCAAAGGCTTGGCGGAGCGAAAGCAGAGCCTGGCTCAGCTCCCCCAGCCCTCCCTGGACCAGCTGTGGCAACCCACATGGTAAGACACCTCAGGAAGCGCAGCCTAGAAGAGGGGATGTGCTGGGTTTCACCACAGCACTGCCTTGCTGTTGGAGACTCTTGTCTCTAACAGTGGCCAAAACCAGATGTCCTTGAAAGGGCAAAAATCTGCGATGCCTCTCCTGACCATCCTCCCAGCCTACAACCAGTTGCATTTCAGGGATTTCCCAAACCAGCTGTGATGTTTACAAACCCTTTCGGTAACACTCAATGGATTTCTCTCCAGCGAACTTGCTGACATCCTCCTGAATCCATATGACCTTTTCTAGCATTTACAATGTCCCTAGAAGGGAGAGAAATGCTCCACCATCATGGCATGGGATGGAGCTCTCCAGGCGTGTGACAGAGGAGAGGCCACTGACTGAGGCCGCAGCTGGGGAGCATGTGGGCTCAGCACAGTCCTGCGAATGGGAATGGGCACGGATGACAGCTCAAGCTGACCCCTCACTTCTGACACTGGTACAGGGGCAGTTACAGAGCAGGAGAGACACTGAGGGGCTGCCTCCTGCAGAAGCAAGAGTTGGCAGCCAGGGAACATGTGGCAAAGGCCAAGGGACCAACTCCGGCTTCAGAGTTCAGATTAAAGTAAGCAATAGGACTCAGGAAGAAGCATCCCACCTGCCCTGTCCTGCTAAAAAACTGTTTCTTTCCCACACTTTCAATATTTTCCTTAAAAACATCTGGTGGTGTTCACTGCTAGAGAGGGATTCTGGCTTGTAGGCTGTGGTTTTTCTGATGCAGCAGCTCCCTTCTTTGCACAGGCCCCAACAGTGGAAAAGATGTGTGTATGGAAGATGCAGTTCTTGATGTTTCTTTAGTACCAATTGCACATTTTGGGGGGGGAGGGGGAGGAAATATCTGGATTACTGCTGGTGTGAGTTATGCAGCATGTCTGGCTGTAAGCATCCAGAAGGCTCCTGACATCTTTCACCTGCTACTCGGAGAGTAAATCTTGGCATTCACATTTCCACCACACAAAACTTTAAGCCCATTTACAGATGCTGAATTTGCAAAGGCACCTAATCCTCCTACATGACAAAGCTTTCTATATTCACTTTGTTTTGCCTCCTTTTGTTTTAAATTGCATTCATACTCTAGTGTGGCTGAAACTGGATGTAGAAATCAATTGAAATTGAGTCGCTGGGTTTGATAAAAGCAAACAGACATCATCATAAAGACAGTGCAGCCCCACTTCAAGTCTGTACTGCCCTGCTGAATTACAAGACTAATTAAAGAAATATATAAAACTGTAATGAATGAAGCACATGCAAAAACATTTTGCAAATATTTCGAGAAACCTGGCCAAAAAGAAAAACTAGCCAGCAGACAGACTAACATTTACATTGTAAAATGTAAATTTACAGTGTTCACTTTCTCTAGAGTGAATAAACAAATATTTTATACTAGCAAAAAAATGCTCTTCCTTTCAGCAAACATCGACATCTTCTTACACTAGGGAAATTCTTGTCATGCCTAACCCAAGTGTAACACAATGTCTCTTATTAACTATTCATTATTAAAGCTTATCTGGGCTTGCTGATAGTCTGGTGTTCTTTACCACATAAGGAACATGTATTTCTCCCCATTTTATTTAGACACCAAGCTCATTTAATCCACTCACTGACTTAGGAAGTTGGTCTTCTGATATCCTCAACACAAACGAGGGAACACTTTAGATATAGGCTTAGATGACTAGCCAGGAGCACTGTTCAGTCCTTGGAAAGCTGACACATCTATCAGTGTGGTTAAATGCCTGAAGCAGGAGATGATGAGTATTTCTTAAGTATCCATCTCCGGAGTTGAGGGTTCAGTTTCCCTCTTATGATTTTACCAATGAGAAAGCCATTGCAAGTGACTTCTCTCAAGTCTCACCAGAATTACCCAAGGAGTCAGTGGGTTTTTTAGAATGTGTCATTTCACTGATGCTGTTCCAAGCACTGCCCCGCAAGCAGATGCTCCAGGACTGCTGGAAGGTGTATCCTGGGCTGAGAATGGGGGAGAGGAAGGGTAGATGGTGACAGAGGAAGACAAAACCTCTCAGAGTGGCAGTGCTTGGAGGAATCATACTGCAATACTGTGGCCTGTTTTTATGCACCTAAGGAAAGACAGAAGAGGTCTTTTCTAAGCACCATCTCCATGGACCGTTAAAAGAGTGCCAGTGCCCCAGTTGCCGTTGTGGTGGGGGAGATCCTACCCTGTTGGAATGGACCAATATGGCCTAGAGGGAGGTTTTACTGGTATAACTGTGATGTGCACTGAGGCTGTGATTATGCCATTATTCTGACCTTGAAAGGTACTCTCCTGGGCACCTGCTAGATAGGTAATGAAGACTTTTTCTAGCTCAAGTTAAAACATACCAGTGACCCTGAAATACTCCAGGCAAAATGACAGATAGATGCTAATGTTCCAGCAGTGATAGGTTGTGTGGTTTCACTTCCATCACACAGTGTGGCAAATGTAACCCACAAGCCAGAACTTCCAGTCCCTTCACTCACCTTCTCTTGTTCCCCTTAGAGAAGTGAATATCCATGTGCCTTTCTACCTGATTTTCCCCTTCTAATGTCCATATGTGGCCATAGGTTCAGGCTTTCATCCACAAGCAAAATACTGGCAAACTTGGAAGTCAGTTTTAAGTGTAGTTATTAAGGGAGCAATTCTGATTCAGCCGATAAAGGTTTCACCTGCCCCTTCTGCTTTGGAGGGCATTTACTTCAGGTTATGCCAATGGGCCTGCGTCTCTTCTACTGATGTGGAGAAGGGATAACTCTTTCCACTTACCTCAATTCCTTTTCCAGGGACTATGAGCTAACAAGCATTATTTATCCTAAGAGCAAAAAACTCTATTATCAGAACTCAGCAGCAGGGGAACCTGAAGTTCTTTAGTTCTGCCTTGAGCCATGATCTGTACTTAGTGTAGGTTTAAGAATACTGCAGAATAAGTTGAGCAGATGCATGTGTGGGGAACAGTGAGGAGACAGGGAACAGAGGTGTTCCTGAAGATAAATAGACAGCCATTTTATACTCTTCTCACTTCCAACAGATCCAGATTTTCAAGCCACAGAATGCAATTATTTTCATGTTGTCTCTAGATATAAGGAAAACTGCTCTTCAGGAGCTACTTTGTGTGTTAAACAAATATGACATTTACAGATTGTTTTCTCTCGCTATTTATTTGTTATGTCCAGAGCTAATGACCTTAAAAATCGCTCTCCCTGATGGCATTAGTGTGAGATGATTTCCAAAAAGCATGAAATTGTACTAAACTGTCAAGTTTGCACAGGTGGATTAGAGATTAAGAGATCAGCCACAGACCCATTAAGATCTATGGCAAAGTGCCCAATGGGACTAAGATCAAACCTTCAGAGTGTTTTAAAGACGTCATGATTAGTAGACAGACTCCTTGCCTAGCAGACCCAGGAGTCTAATGCAATGCTGGATTTTAACCATACCCTTCTACAGTAGTCCTCTAAAGATGGCAGCTGCTGGGATTTCCTATTCATCTGAAAATAGAGCCAATATTAATTCTGCTGGAGCAAAGACCAGTCAAGTATCTTCATCGAGGTACTGGTATACACTACAGAAGCCTTCAAATTCTTTCTAACTTGTAGGAAGAGGGTGTCTTTTTTTACAGGCACAAGAAGTCCATTTCTACTCATTGGACAGGGATGTACTTCACACTACTATGAAAAATTCCATGGCCAGCTGTTGTGAAAAAATACACCAGCCATCAAAAGTAGTTTTGAGATCAATAATACATTAGGAGTATGTCTCCTCTGCAGTTACACGAGTTTTGTTCTCAGTCCATGGCCCTTCCGCGCAAAAACTCTGGCCTGGAAAGCTCCCACTAACTGATGTGGCCAAAGGCAAAGGTTGTGGCCTGAGCTACCTGTCTTCAGGGAGAAGGTATGAAAAGAAATCAAGCAAGTGCTCAAGATCTTCCTCCACTTCCCTGATTTCTCCCTGAAAGGACAGACAAGCTTCCTTATAACTGCCTGGGAAAGAACTCCGAGTATCTCAGCCCAAAGAGCCATGAGGTATATGGCATGCATAAGAAACACCAGTAGCGCACGAACACAGGTGGAAATATGCTCAGCAATGTTCACATACGGAGTTAACTCTGAGTACAAGACAGATAGGGCACAGAATACCTGTAATGGGCTGGGAAGGCCTTTCAGTGATGATCATCTGAAAAATAACATGATCAATACTGAAGTTATGTTTTGCTTCATTTCTCTATTGGCTAATTCTGTTTTCTTTCCTTTTGTACCATTACTTTTGCTTCACATCATGAATTCTACCTCATAAAGGAAAACAAAGAGAGAAAGAAAAAAACTTTCCACATTGCTTTTCTCAAGAGAATACTTGGGATGTTCACAGAAGCCCATCCCCTATACTACAGTGTTAAGCTCTTAACATATTTCAGGTTAATTTTTTCAAATATTTTTGTAAGATGGAAAAGCCAAGCCAGGAGGAAAGAAATGACTTGATCTGAGAGAACACATGCTACATGCTTACAGAGCTGAGTCACCCCTGAATCCAGCCAGCTGCCTACAGGCTGCTCCTCTGCTACTGAAGTACAAATTGGTTCTGGCCTTGCACAGAAAATCTGTTAACCAGGACATTATAGCTGCTAATTCAGTAACATTTTGTTGTTACTGGTATCTCCCTCTTCCTTATCCCATCATGGTGCAGACACCTGAAGCCCTGCTGACAGCACTATTGCATGCGCACAACTAACACTGAGGGCACATCCTGCATACCTGTTCACAGGAGTCCAAATCAAACAAGCATCAGGTATAGTGCTGTTGACAACAGACAGTTTTATTCCAGCAGCTACAGCAATTTGGGACCTTTTTCAGTTCAAAGACCTAAACATTTTCTAGTGCCCAAGGGGGGAAGGAGGGAAAGGCAAAACAGTGGAAAGTGCCTGTCTTTGTGGAAAGGAGTGAAAAGAGCAAAAAATGGAAAAGATTCCCATCTTTTGTAAGGGACCTAGGAGACCTTCTGCTCTGTCCTACTTGCACCTTTGACCCTGGCTGCTATTCTGAACTCAAGAATATGGAGATTTGCAAAGTGAAAAAAACAAAACATCGCCTGCAGGGTAGGCTATTTGCAAGTCTTCCAGGGAAGGTCAGAATAAACAGGACATTATGGCATTTACCTGTCTGTCTCATGTGCTCTCTCTGCATGTTATAACCATGAAGCAGACTGAAGGCATTAGCCCATGCTGAGCAGCATCCTGCAATAGCTAAGGAGCTTCTGGTGCCCTGGTTCGTTCGTTCAAGACAGGCCAGGTAACTTTATGTAGCACTGTAGTCATTGCTTCTGTTGTTTTTCCTTTCTCATTTCTGCTCTATCCCCTGCAGCAATCCAGTGTTCATTGCTAATGCAGAGAAGTCAAAATATCAGCCTGCCTGGTTAAGACAGGATTTGCAGTCCCTTGGGGACAGCCTTACTGCAACTAACCTCCTTTCAGCATATTAGACACAGCACCTAAAGTCACTGGCAAGCTCTGTGGTACAAGGAGGCTGCTTGAAGACCTCATGAAACAAAGGAGAACTCACAGGGAGCAAAGGGCTGCAGAGGTAGAAATAACAGCTGCTGGGCTCAGCTGCAGGTCTAGGAGATGAGCTAATCTTCAGCCACAACATTGCCATTGGCTCAGCCAGCTTTGGCTAGCAGCAGGAATAAAATACAAGGGATATTTTCTAGTTTCCAAGATATACCCCAAGCCTTAGGTTGCTTGCTCCTCCGGCTTATCTTTTGCATTCTAAGGAAGTAGAACCCTTCAAGAATGAAGAGATTCAATATTCAAAAAGCTTCTGACTCTGATCCCCCTCAGGGGAGGGAACAGAGCCAGGTCTGGCTGTGCTAGAGAATGAATGAGTGCATACATGGGCCTCCTCAAAGTGTGGCCCACAAATAGCAGTGTACCAGTGCCACAAACTAATGCACCCACAGACAGTGGTTTCTTTTTCTAGGAGATAAACATCCCAAGAAAAAGATCTACCTCTTTGTCCTACTCCAGAGGACAACTTTTCTTTGGTGAGGTTCATATTTATTCCTCACATATGACCCAAGAGAAAGGACTCTTTAATTTCCATCTGCATAAACAGTCTCCTTTTCCTACTTCATTGTGTTTAGGGTTTGAGGCATTGGAACCAAGATCACTTTTTTCTCCCCTGAGTGCCAGAATGCCCTTTGCTCTTTTGTCTTCTTTCAAGGTATCTAGAAAACATTGCTTGGTTCTTTCTTTTCTTTTCTCAATAAGGATCTTGGCAAGTTTCCATGTGGAGGAGCAGAGGAGCACAGGGCAGGGATATCTCTCTCTCCTGTAAGTTATGGTGGTGAGAGCATGAAAACCATGCCTCACTCTCCCTGCAATTTAGGGGCTGCTCCTCTGAGCACCAGAATCCTGCCTTCACAGCATGAAGCCTAGAGAGCTCCCACTGCTCACATTCAGACTGCTTTGTGCAAGCTAGGTTCGCATTAGGCAGGAGCAGCATGTCCAGGGGCTGTTTTTCCATTCAACTATCTGTAACCTAGTAGGAGCAACATCTTGTAATCTGGAAAGGCCTCATAGCATTTTTCAGTGATTGGTCATTTCAGCAGCATCAGTGGGCTTCACTCATTATCCATGGGTCTACTATCAAGTTTTCAGATAGGCCGTGCCACAGGTTCATGACCGGCAGAGCTGGGAGGCAGCTGGAGGCTGGAAGCAGTAGCCTGGGTATCCTTGAGACCTCAGGCCCCCAGCTTCTCTCTCCCTTCATCACCCCTCACTCAGCCTACAGTATTAGCCATTTGTGCCACATGAGTACCTCCAGTTGCCAAGTGAGATAGGAGCCCCTCTGTATCAGACAGACACTTCAGTACACTAATCCAAAACCTTTTACAATTCAAGTAGGATGGCAAACTAAGGGGGAAAGTATGGAAGTTAAATGAAAAGAGAATCAAAGAGGAAACTTAATTTTGAGGAACAAATCTTCCAAAATACTGCCTCTGAAATCAGGAATGCTCCATGAGGAGTTTGGCTCCTCAGCTAATTTGGCCTATGATGTGCCTTGCCTGTGCAGACACAGAAGGCCTGTCGCAGCGCAGGGAACTAAACTCCATTTTCTGAGTCCCTGATCAGCACCTCAGGGGATAAGCCCCGCTCCTTCCTGCAGGACTGGGTCTCCAGCCCCAGGGGGAACCTTGGAGGCAACATCTCCTGACAAGCAGAGTACAGGCTAGGCGAAGAAGAGAAGGGCCTTCTTGTGCCCAAAGAAACTAAAATACAGGTCTAAGAAACTGTAATTCCGTAGCAGCAGAGCACTTAAACAGAAATACTTAGTTTGTGCAGTAATGCTTATTTTTGCAGCATTATAGCAGTATCTTGGAAACATTTTCCAGTCCCTTCTTCTGCGCCCTTCCTGTGACAGCCTCATTAGTGAGGTTTTCCAGTAGGCTATGCCATGTTGCAGATAACTTGTGTACTAGAAAATGCCCATCTCTACAGAATACTCCATTATAATTAAAAATTAATGGCAATGCACTTCCTCCCTTCCTCAATCTGAAAAATGTGTATCATCCTCAGGCCAAAGGCTGAGGCTGAGATTTTCCCTCTTCCCGTTACTTCCATACCAGTTTCACTGTGCTCATTTGCTTTGAATCTACCTTGAAGGCTCCCCTCTATCTTGAAGGCTCCCCTCTTCCTAGGTCCTAGGACAGCAGCACAACTGTTTTAGCAGCTCAGCTGACTTTAAGATCGCCAGGGGCAGCCTCTTTTTTCTGATTGTGTTCCACATTGCCATTGCTGCTTGTAAAATGACTCTCCCACCTTTTGGTCCCTTGCCATTTACAGCCAAGAGGGTACCTCCTTTCCCTTGGCTTCCTTACCCAAGATCTGTCTGCTGCTAGATTAACTGCCTAGGCACTGGAGACACTGGCAGTGTCTGACAAGCAATCTCTTAAGGTTTCCAGGGCAGTATTACACACTGTCAGCATTGTTAAAGATGAGTAGTGTAACAGTTGATCAATGCTGCACAGGACATCATTGCTGGAGAGGCTTCCTGAAGGGGCTTCCTTACTGGAATAAGGGTGACTCATTCCTGCTCTGGTGCTCGTTTCAGAGAGATTAAGCTTCTGCTATAACAAGGCAGTAACAATGTTCATGAAAATCACTCTGCAGGAATAAACAGTTACTGGAATAAACATAGAGAAAATATACATTTGGGAAGAGAAAAAATCACTCTTAGTAGCTTCTTGTTACTGAACAATTTCTTAGAGTATATTTCTTAGAGTATATTTCTCTGATTTTTTTGTGTGTCAGGCAGTGTGAAGTGTCCGCTGCATTTTCCAAAAGGCAGCTGCACCCAGCCAGGGTGCAAAATGCAGAACAATCACAAGATTAGACATATTTCTGTATGTGTGTATGGGGGGATCTTGCTAATACAGTAAGTCTACACATGAAAATCAGAGGTAGCCATCTACCCATCTGCCACATGGGTGTTGTGACTGTGGGCCTACGACACTTTGCAGATCAACCCAGAGTCCCCTGTTTTCCATCATGTATGTATAATACCTCTCCTCAAGGCCATGATTTATCAGCTTTAACACAACAGAATCATTCTTATTTACTGGGTTGCCTGTACGCCTGTGCTGGGGCACCTGTGTCCACAAAGCACAGGCTTGTAGGCAGCAAGAATTCTTCCGCACTGTGTCAATTCACAATATAGATGCTTTTAAGACTTCTTCAATTAAACATCTGCAAACTCTTCTGGAGACACTCTTACCCAAGTTTGAAACTGTTTTATTCTTAACTAGTTGTTCATAACCCAATGCAAAACCAAAGAAAATCTGCTCTGAGCTGCCAGGATGGCTGCAAGCAGATACACCCTTATGAACAAGCTACCCCAGAGGCAGCGGCTGTGCCTGATCCAAGGTGCTGGTTGCTGCCTCTGACCCCAGCTGGCAGAGCAGCCATGCAAGCACTCTCCAGCTATTTTCAGACAAAACCTGCAGGGTTCACTCCAGCAATCACGCTGAGCTCATCAGGATCATTTCAACTAACATGGATTAGACACAGACCCTGTGAGCAGCTTCGCCTGCACATCTTTAATGACAGCAAAGTCTGTCAGGGGGTTACAGACCACTTGCTGTGGGCAGGCTGGAGAGCCTTTTTTCACCGGCACTTGGGTTTGCAGAGCGTCTTTCTCCTATTGAGAATGGTCACCTAGTCATTTGCACCAGGTTTGCTAATTGAAATTTGCATCTCACATAATGCTAGCACCACTTTCTGGCACAGATAAGACCAGTCATCCACCTACAAAATGATATAGCTCAGGTAATGCAATTGCAAGTGCTGCTTGCCCAGATAAAAACAAGCCTGGCCAATTGTGGGGTGAATAGTAAGAAGTATTTGCTTAAATTCCGGACATGTCTGCCTGGCTCCCTGTTCTGCTGCTCTACTCTGTGTGCCGTCACTGCTGTCTGTCTCCTGCGTTGTCAGGGATTTTGTTCTCTTTTATCACTCGTGCCGTGTTCGCTTTCAAACAGCAGGTTCCAGTCACACATTTGTATCGCAGCAGGAGTACCTCACCTCTTATTGCAAACTTCCTTAAGCTCTGTTGGACCAATTAAGTTTTGTCTCATGAGCTTTCACGGTCACTTACGTTCTAGAGGCAAGAAAAGTTTGCCTTGAAAAGCTTCAGATAGTTCTCCTGCATATTAAGCTGTCCTTTCATCGGAAAACCTCCCTGATGTTTCCTCTGAGCACTGTCAACACTGGCGTGGAGGAATGGGCTGTCAGCTAATGTCTGCTGCTGTAGGTGCGTCAAAGTCAGCTTACGCCCACTAACCTCCGGCCTCTGGGAGCTGTCAGCCACATTTCAAAGCAGCTGAGGTGGCAGTCACAGACAGAGATGGAGCGAAGCCTGGTCGGTTTGTAAAGTCATGCATCACAGCCCCTCATCACTGCATTAAAGTGATTACATGCTCCCTCCCATCCTGCTACAGGTCTGAGGCAGCATCACTTCAGCTGTACTCCCAATACTTGTCCACATAGGCAAGTTTGCGCTGCTCTAACTTTTCTTTCAGCAGAAGCTGTCTTGCATCCACATACAGACAATAAATTTCTTTCCCATTTACTGGATCCCTTCTATTAGAGTGGTTAAGCCACCCTGGGAGCATTGCAGCTCTGTCAGCAGCAATGGCATTGGCTGATAGCCCTTTGGGGATCCACACCTTCTTACAGTTAGCTGTTCCCTTAGTATCCCGGTGCTTTGCCTCCTGCTTAGATCAGCCTGAAGGGTCCCCCATGTTTCTGTATTTCATTTTCATCACTGTGGTGTCACTTCATAGATACTCCACTGCTAACTAAATATTCTGGCACAAGCCTAAGACCATTCCTGATCTGAACCTGTAGCAAATGCCCAGATCCAGATCCCACCACAATGACCCAGAGCTAAGCTGACATCTTATCCTAGCAGGAGGCCCTGAAAGCTTTTGGCCTTTGGATGTCTATCACCCTTTTCCTAGTTTCAGCAGTTCTTGGAAACTCACAGGCTGAACAAATGCAAGAAGTTCTTTTGCGGACTTATCTTTGTGCTGCACCAAAGGCCCCAAGGACCCTCAAGAGAGCAGTAAAAATGCCAGGGACATTATTTACAAGTCCCCTGGCAAGGCTCCAGCACACTGGCAAGCAATAAGGAGCTGGTTACCTTGAATAGCTTTCAAAGATGCCATGGCTAAGACAAAGTTAAATTGATTCCGGACACCATAGATTCTACTCAGGAAAAGGGGGCCCTGAGTCAAGAACTGGGCCTTTTTTTCCTTGTTTTCTCAGTTTTCTGTTTAGTGTTAACATGAGGTGACTCTTACACTTTATTTGACACTAGTAACAAGATACAACTACAGAAGAAAGGAGGCGTTTATATCTCTGCAAAGAGGTTCAAACAGCTCACTTGTTTTTCTAACACACAACCCATTCCTCTGCTTTAGTTCAAAGCAACCAAGTGGCACAAAAGCCACCTAGGTAATTCAGTTGGATCTCACCTTCCCCTTTCACAGGCTGGGAACACCTGGCAGAAACACATAGCTCACACGCTACCCTGCCCTCCCCCAGCCCTTGTCAAGGTCCACACCAGCCCTGCCTTCAGTGACTGCTGCCTCGCACAACTGCAGCCAAACAGCACAGAAAACGAAAAACATACGCACATTCAGAAAGATTGAGCACCTGGCATCAGAAGTGCTTTAACTGCAGTCACGCCCACAGTAAAAATTATAGTCCTATAAATTACACACGGAACCATAATTTGATCAAAGTCTTACGCATTTTTGTAGGTTTCTGATCTAGCAATTTATAGGTTGTAAAGGTCATCAGAGAGCATTGCAGAAGTTAAAATCTGTATGAGCTCAATAATTTTCTGATAACTTTTATCAGCTATAACTTGACATGAAGTTCCACTTAGGCACACATACGTGAGAAGCAACTAGCATTTGCAAAAGCTTCTGCCTACAAATCAGGAAAACTGCCTACAGAACAATACAGACATGGCCAGATGCAGCTGGAAATTACAGGCTTTGAAGGGAAGAGAAAGGGGCCGCCATTCTTTGCATCATTTAGCTTGTAGTGTGCATATGCACTGGGATAACAGGGATAACAGAGGAGATGGATGTTACTTATTCCCTAGTAAAATTCCCTTCTCCACACCTCCAGCATCCTTTCAGTGCTGAAAGCAATAGAAGAGATGAATCATACAGCGTTTGCAAGACTTGTAAAATTTTATCGATTCTGAAGTGCAATTTGTGCTAATCAGCTCCTATCACAAGTGCAAATGTTAACCCAAAGGGGCAGCTACACGACTGGTGCAACCAGCTGAAATTTAACCATCTGAAAGTTCACTTGTGGCCATTTGACCAAATCACAACCCTCTCCCATTCTTCCTCCTACTTTATTCCAACTGTTAAACAACCACAACAGGAAGTGTCTTCAATTCTATTATTCATGATTTGTGTCATGAGTTGCTGGGAGCTGTGCGCAGGCAGCATGCACCTTAGGAACTGGGCAGCTGGTAGTTGTTCTCATCCAAGATCACAGAGGCCCTTTCAGAGATGCTGGGCTATGCCTGTTGCCATATCAGCCCCTCAGCATGGGGCACAGAGTCTCCAGGGAAAGCCAGAGATCTGCCTTCAGTCTGGGCTATTCCTTCTTCCACTCAGGTTTTCCAGTTCCTTTTCAGCCAGTTCATAGTACAGGCCAAATACTACCCTATGAACCATCACAAGGAACTGGTCATGGCATACCTCACATAGCAAAATTTCTCCAGTTACAGAAAATAGGTTCAGGGGATTCTCATTTATTTTTCCTTTGCACCTAATGAATTATCAGTGCCAAACATGAAAAGCAACAATGAACTGACGTGATTTGAGCAACTCTGCCTGCATAAAATTCCAAGGAATAAAGTTCAATTTTAATTGTGCAATTGGGCTTGTGAAGTAAACAGGTGTTTGCATCTAAGGATTTTTAAAATAGATTTTTAATCTTTTGAGACAGGTTACCATAAGAATCAAATTCTGCTTTCAGTTACATCAGTATAAATCTGGAGTAGCTGATAATCTCGATTCAACACCAAATTCAAGTTTTCTTCTTCAAAGAAACTCTGTAATTGTGCAACAGTAGCAACAGCTTCAATGGAGTAACTCTGGACTTTGAACAGGGTTAGTGAAACTAGTACTTTGATTGTGTGAATTGCCTCCACTTTTTCGAACTAGTGATTACTACATAGATGAACTCAAGACTTTTCAGCTTGCAGAAAAAGTGACATTCCAAAACCAGTATTTCCAAAACCAGTATCTCCAAAGCATACATTTAACTAATTTTAAACCAGTAAAACTTTATAATGAGCCAGAGTTTCAAGCTGAAGCAAAAGTGTGCAGCAAAGTAAAATCAGAGATTTATAATGTATATGTCGACCAGCTTTTAACTGCAGTAGCCCCACATAGCATCATACTGTGTTCTACATACCTAGCATGTTCAACTTCATAAATAAAGCTTCAATACTCTCTAAGTTTTTGGGAGCACCACCTGCTTATTTAGAGACTTTCTTTTATTAAACTCCCAAAAAAACTCTCAAAAAATGTATTTTTCAGGGAAGAAGGAGACTCAAGAAGATCAAGAAGATCCACAGTAATCTAACATAGGGTAACCTGAAAACTTATTCTACATGTACTACTACAGAACAGATACTGAAGGGTAGGATTCATCCCACCTAACCTTAGCTATCTAAAACTGAACAGTGTGCATCTTTTCTCAGTAAGTTATTGGAGTTCCCTCTACAGCTGATGGCATAACACAAGCAAATCCAGAGAGTCAATTTTAGCTTGGAGAAGGAAGTAACAAAGAAGGCATAAATTTTACTTAAAGGTAGAGCCCAGGTCATTAGATTAAGACAGATGCCAAGCTTAGATGACTACAATTAGGTGAGAGAATCTCACTGCAAAAGGTCCAGTTGCATCCATGTGGTGTACAAGATGCCTGTATTGGTACTTGCTGACTTCACTCCCACTGCAAAAAGGTTCAGCCAGCTGCAATCCAATCTGAGACCCATAGAGGAGGAGGAAGCTGGCCCCTGCCTCCATCAAAAGGCTCCATCAAGTTAGGGAAAACAGGAAAAGCTTGTAACAAACTACAACTAGTAAAGTACAACTTATTTTATGTCAACATGAAAAGAGGTGATGATACCTTAATTAAGTGAATTTCAAACACTGAAATTTTAAGGGGCCAGACTTTCCCTGGCTTCTATCCATCTGATTCTAGTGACCTTTTTTCTTCAAATTTGAAAGTATTGTGAACTTGCTTCTCTATGCAATTACATTAACTGCACATACCTAGACAAAGCAGATTTAGGAAAAACATACAAACTTCCCAACAGGCCTGTTTCCACAGGTTCTCTCTGATCTTTCATGTTAGACATTTCTGAGGATGCACAGTGTTTCACAGATGGAGTAACTTTTTCTTATTTATCAAACTTGCATAATGATATCTTCAGAACAAAAAAAGGACTTTCTCAAGGTAGGTGGATCATCAGTAACTTGATTGTGGAGAACCACAGACCTGGCAAGCTACATCTGAGAGAAAAGTCATCTGAGAGACATTTAAAAACTTATCATCAGATCTGAGCAGCTTGCTGGTGAAAAAACGTGGTGTTTGGAATGACCTGTTGACATGGCTGTGAAGTGTTGAGTATGCCTTAGGTTTTAAGTGGCTGCACAATTAAAATCAGCAGTCCTGAGCTCTTTGTTTACTGATTTCCTACAGAAATGAGGTGCACTGCAAAAGCATTGCTAGTCCCTCTTACATAACATCTGAATCTGTCAGCCAGTTCCCAGCAAACTTGATAGAAAGAGAGTTCACAAAGATAACTAAGCTCTCACATGCTCCATGATTATGAGCAGTGAGGATACAGCAGAAAAGACCTAAATTAGTCTCTCATGAGGGCAAAGCTGGCAGAACTTTGCTGCTCAACACTCAGCTTGGCAGCAGCCAGCCAGTCATTTGTCACAGCTTTCTGACCTGGCCAGAAGCATCCATGCCACTCCCAACAAGTGCACTGTGTGCTGCCTCTGGTGTGAACTGGGCTTTACAGGGGGTGGCAGAAGGGCTGGGAAGGAAAGTTCTCAAAAAACATCTCAGATCCATAGGACACGATGCTTCATTAGTTCGTCTGCTCACAGAACTACTTGTTTTGTTTTCTGTTATTTACTGACTTCTTATAGTTTGATGAAAGACCTTCATGAGTAGATGATACTCAGTAAGTGAAAAGCAGATGCCCTTCGCTGTTTTTTCTAATTGAACACTTTCACAAGTTGATATTCTAGGAAATTACAGGTTATCCCTTTGATCCCCTTAGGATCAAACTCTAGGAGGTTTAGTTAGGATAGCTAGATAAGAAAACAAATCCAAAGAAAGCATGCTTTAAAGAGTATTTTGGCCTTCCAAAAATTTCCATGTGGTGAGTTCAAGGTAGTTTTGAATCTGATAAAGCAGAACTTCATGCAACCTTTTCATTTATGCATGATATCTATATCTTACTCTCCTTCACTAATCAGTTCCAGACCAAACTGCTACAGTTTGTAGTATTTGAGACAAATATTTCAAACTATTTTATGTTGATTTATTGTACTTCTAACTCTGAGCATCAATCATTCTGGAAAAAAAACTAATAGGAGATGCTCTTGCACCTATACCTAACTCAGCATTTTACAATGTTCTTCCTGTAAAGCTGCCTGCCAATCACAGTATTTACATCCCATGAACTTTATTCTGTGTTTTCTGTACAGTTAGTATAGAAGAAATCCATACTGTATAATGTTAACACATTGGGTTCACAGCTGAGGTACCCTAAACTTTAATATGGAAGAAGCTGCTATCAAAGCATTGTATTTCTTATTTGCCATTCCCTTGAATAATACTGCCTAACTAACTATGTTACTATCAGCCTAGAAATGGACACCAATTTTTTCTAAAATGTATGTGTAAACTCTACTAATACAAAGCTTACAAGCATTTGCATTTACCATTGGGGTAAGCAAGCTATACACAGAAGCACAGTAAAACATTTCCTTTTTCAGAGCTTTTGAAAAACTAATGGCTTTGTTTCTAGTATGCCTGGCAGCGAACGGGGTTGATTTGCAGTTCCAGTGAATTCCAATGAGAATTTTGAAAACAGAATCCATTAAACACTATAGAATTTGAGTTTTATTAAAAGGGAGAAGAGAAATAACAACAATAAAACTGAAACTTAAGATGCATTCCGACACAGAAGAGTTATGAAAAACAAGTTTTCCTTCAGCACACTAATTCGTAAGGATAGATCAAAAAGATTATTCACCACTGCAATAAACCACATTGTATCAACAGATGACTACTTTATTCCCTACTTACGGTAAATAGGCAACATAACCTGGATTACTTTGGAAACCCATTATCAACAAAATCCTATTCAAGAAAATTAAGTCTTTTCCATCACTACTAGAGCACCTAAGATTACACTTGGGCATTTAACATCCAGCATATTTTCCCAAGTATTATTTTAGTTGTGTTGCCTAGTTTCAGAAAGGAACTCAGGCAGAGCAACCTAGGAAAAGGCTTTTCAGTCAAGACCATCTCTAACAATTCTTGCAGCATGGAAATATAGGAAAAATATACGCAGTTGGTGTCACAGAGCTCTTCTATACTTCATACTCAAGTATTTTAAGATCTTCAAGTAGTTCTCTTGCAAGTGCTTGCAGATCTGCATTGCGGCTCTTTGACAGTGCAATGATACGCTGAAATGGTAAAGTATCACGCATCTCAGAAGCTGACTTGGCTAAAACTTCTGGCTCCAAAATCACAGATTGGAGGAGCCGTAAAACATGAAGACAAACTTCTGTATCTGGGTCTAAAAGTGAGAAGAAAAACATTCCAGGTGCTAATTAGAAGTGAATCCAAAAAGAAAAGTATCATTAAAGCTCTACACTGCCATTATCCATAACCCACTAGGTATACAGGGAATAATTAAGATGCTGTAACTCACATCTGCCATTTGGTGCTGGCTGGTTGGCTCTACAATGAACCTGAAAAGTACCTTCACCCTCCTCAGCAGCTTGTGCTCAGCAGTGCTTGGGAGGAATAGACAACTAGGAACCTATCTCTTGTACTGTGGATGTTGAAAATGCCATATATAAGTGAATTTATCACCAACTTGAATTTATGCAGTCAGTAACCAAGATATACTGCTGGATGCAACCTGATTGAAAGCAGAATAAGCTATATCCCATGACTGAATAGTCTTAACAATAGACTTAACAACAAATAGAACAACTACTGAAAGCTGCTGCAAACGATCAGCCTTTTCTTTAACTTCTTTTACAAAAGATTTTGTATTTCTTCACAGCTTAAAATATCAATTCTTATAAAAGATTCTTGGTAATAATGAATCAAGTCTCCAAGTGTTTAATTCAGTCTATACAAAATTGAAATGGTTACTTAAGTTAAGCATAGCTGCTTAGGAATGCATCAGAAAATTTTAGCAAAGAAGATGTTTGAATGACTTCAGCTAGAAAGACATATAACAACTTTACTCTTAAGAATGCGTGATGTATTTTTGATTACTGAAACATTAGCAGGATTATATTTTAATCACTCACAACAGTCTATTTGCATTTAATAGCTTATAACTTTACAAAAAGCATCTGGTAGAAAGCTCCATTTCTGCACTTCACTGTTCTGCATACTCCAAATGAAAATATATAATATATGGCTGAAGTAGTTATTTGTTCCAGGTGCTGGGCATTTTCTACCTGTTGGTCATTAGCATACCGAGTCTTCGGCAAGCCTGTGATAGAGCTTTGTCTGGAAATGTTGAGAAAAATTAATTTAGATCACTTTGCAAGTAAAAATCACTACAGAGACCAAAATGTCACTGGAGGAGCATAAATATAGTGCAGCAATAAACATGCTGTACTGAGTTGGAAGGAAATGTTCGGTGGGCTGCAGCAGGTTCTGTTACTTGGTAGTTTATTTAATATGTATGCTGATGACCCAAAAAATGAGTAAGAAGAATTGTTCATTAAAGGACATGGGGAAATGTTGAAAGTACCCAATGCAGAAAACAGAATATGATGGACAGTTCAGATGGGAATTTTTAAGAAATTCCCACTAGCGCATGGTAGAAGTACAGTACTGAAGATTGTGACATCTGATCTACACCCATGAGCAGGTCACAATCTCTCTCTTCCTCTATCTTCCATCTGTTAATGAGATATTTAAGTCTTTTCTACATCTTCTTCCCTATTTAAAGCATAAACCTCTTAAGAAAAGAATTCTCTTTCTGTCTACTGAGAATCTAGCAGAGTGTGATATAAAGTTGGCACACAGAAACTGTCCAAAACCAAGCAGTAACATGCAAGCATTTTCTGCTTTTCTATGCACGAAAATCTTAAGTCACTGGATATCCTGGACAACTTCAGTCACTCAAATCATGATTTTAAAAATCAATGATTAGTGCTGCACGTCCCACGGAAATGTCCATACCCGCAACTCAGCTGCTCCTATTGCTGGCACTTGGGCTGAAGGCTCCAAGGATTCTCTTTCCATCATCAGCTCCTACAATACCTGGAGGTGCAATTTTCATAAGTGCTGAGCAGTCATAATTTTTTCTCACGGACAGATGTTGCAATTCATGCCTCACAGACAACAAGACTTTATGATCAATTTATTGGGCAGTAAAAGGATTCAGGGAATTCTCTTAAAAAATGTGTGAAAAAGTTCTTGATTTTCTCATTTATGCTGACCTAATCAAAATAGGTCTAAAGGCCTTGACTTTTTTCTTCCATTCCTTCCATTTTCATCTTTATGCTTCCGACAGGCTTTTTTTTATTATTATTATTCTTTAACTTTTGCCAGATATAATGTCCAAACTCTGTCCATATCACTGGAAACCCTTCTCTGTGCTTAGTATTATTCTACATTTATTCATTGGAAATAGCAGTAATAAAAGCATAGCCTAAGTAAGCAAGAAAGCAGCTTATAGAAATGAAATATATGTAGTTCATTACAATCTTCCTCTGTGCAAGATTATCCCTCCATGAAATAAAGATTTTAATACTGTTGGGAAGCTTCATATATGTTGCAGCTTTAAATCCTTGGATGAAACGTGCTTCATTAAAATACTGCATCTATATTACCATTATCTGCAAGCACTTAAAGTCTATAGAAACTAAAGAACTGATCAGGGGAGAAGCATTAGCATGGCTGGTAATAAAATCAGGATCTGTAGGAGAATCAGGAAATGATGAGGAAATGATTTCCAGCCTGACTAGCAAGAATGTTTTCCAGTAAGAGAGAAGAGGTTCTAGGAATAATCTTCAACAGCAGCCAGGGAAGCTCAACTAGTTGAGTCACTCAAATGAAGAACAGATTAGCTGTTTAGGAATACAGTAAAGGAAGGAAATGCTCCTGCACCAGAAGATGACTTAATACGCCTTTAACATCTCATTTCCATTGTTCTACATGTATTCTAATTTGCTTTAAATTAAATAACTAGATATGCTTTAAAATGTACTCCCTTAAGATTACATATGGTTTTGAGACTACTATTTACTATAGATAATCATGTTTCCTAAGAGGATTAAAAAAAAATACTCTAAAAGTTTTTTCCTTGTCTCTCCAGTATCATTTTTTTCTTTCTAAAAGATTCTTCTAGAGAATAATCAAAAGAAATGTAAGGAATCTTCATTATTCAGCATTATGCTTATTTCAATAGCTTCCAGATTTAGCCATTTCTACACTAGCTGAATAACATTTTGTTTGTACAAGATCAAAAAAATGTTTTAGCTGTAATCAAATCACTGCATCATATCCTCCCAACAACTAGCACACACATTTCTTCAACTAAAATTTCAAAACTGCAATCATTATATCTGGGGAATAGGGGGAAAAAATTAAGCTGCTTGCCTCAGTCTGGGATAGTATGTGTAACATAAGCCTACCACCATCACAAAATGCTGATGCAATTTCAACAAGGTATTGAAACTGCTGGAGTTTGCTGACGTTCTGTTAACTGCCAGCACTGCTGTTTGATGTCACTGCCTTTCAATCATTGACAAAAGCAACTGATAACGTGGACAGATTTTAGTCACATCTGTCATTAGCAGCATGCTCTCAGATGAACTATTCCCTACAGCAGGGTTTAAGTAATTGCATTACATCAATGCTAAGCAGCTTATCTACAATTGGCTCTGAGTTGTGTGAACTCAATTTACATGTGCACATACCATTCTCTGGCCACCTGAATGCAAGATCTATTACTGACAAGCAGTTTACAGCTATGTCTATATATGAAAGGCATACTTCAAAAGCTTACCACTACTCTTGCTAATGTTATTCAACTGCATGTCTGTTCAATTCTAGTATGAAGGGACAAACTGCCACTCCTCCTTTCCTTTTTGTGAACCTACCAGACTACCTATGTTTGTAGCAGGTCTAACAAGAGAGAGGCATGACCACAGTTTTGCCCCATGTAAGATCTCTTTGCATTGCTAAGGCTGTGGAACTGAGCCAAAGTCTGCAGCAGTGCAGAGTTTTCCGGAGACTTCCCTAACACTGCTGGGTCTGAGACAAGAGGTGTTGCAAGAAAGACAGTATATGGGGAAGGAGGAGAGAGCATACTGTAACAGAAAAAAAGAATGAGCTTTGCTGCTGCAAGCCCTATGAATGCAAACGCACCTTCTGTCTGCCGTATGTTCTCCCCAGCCCCAGCTCCTATGTAACAGCTGGATTGGTTCAGCCTCCTTGCCAGCCGAGGGACCGTTCTCATTGGCACACATAGACTTCAGCTACCCAGAATTGCCCACTTGCCTACAGACACGCGCTGGTCACAGCTCCACCAGGGAAATCCTTAAGAAAGGCTCCAAGTCTAGATAAACAATAGCAAATTTGGTCCCAGTTTGCCTGACTGCTATTTAGGGGGCAGAAAGTTAAAGGGAACTTGCACAATAATGTTACGCAGTACAGATACAGCTCTGTAGCTGGCAAATCACCAGGTGAGCTATTAGGCATGTTTCCTAGCTCTCATCAACTTTAATGAGGGCTTTTGAGGATTTCCACAGTAGCTTCTGAGAGAATGTGAGTCAAGAAACTCACATTCAGATGAGAGTTCACTGGGCCCAGCCAAAGCTCCACCTAAATACTGCTTCCAGCAGCTGCTTAGAGAAGAGTATGGAAAAAGGACAAGCATTCACTGAGACTTCCTCTAGCTGCTCTTCCAGCCTCTCAACTAACAGTGGTTCAGCGAATTTCCAGATGCCAGAGCTGGCATCTTTGTGTTTAAGAAAATGGATGTGGTCTGAAAGACAGAAGGGCAGTTCTCTTTTTAAGATCATTTGCATAATCTAAAGAACATAGAACTGTTGATAGCCTGAACAACAGGGAACTAGACTTTTGATTTATGAACCAAAATCTGCTTTGTTTAGTACAGGCTTTGTCTTCTAAACAGAGAGTTTTTGCTAGTCCAGATACCTTCTAAATAACATTCTGTCATGAAAATAAACTGGATTTTCAAAAACTCTGACAGCCATAACCAATCCAAACAGAAAAGCAAGGCACCAGAAACCTTCAGAGTTAGTCTTCAAAAGCAAATATTGAAGGCTGGAGGCAGCATTAGCAAATTGAGAATATGTTGTTATAGGTATTACAGTAGAAACTGTCATTTGCAAAGAATTTGGATATGCCATGTGCAACTGTGGCAGAGGAAGCTGAAGGGATAGATCTAAGATTAGTCATATGCTTCTTGTCATGTTTTGTTTAATGAAAATACCTGGAGTAACTTGCCAGCTATGGATGGGAAATGGGACAGACAGAGTCTCTCTTGAATTCCATATTTTCTAATGTATCCAAGAAGAAAATTCTTTTAACTGCATTCAAAGAAAACTGAAAAGGTGGAAAACCAAATACAGATAAGGAATAGGTAGAAAGAAGCAGAGAAGAGCCCAAACCAATTTTATTCAGTGCCCATTTGTTTACAGATATTCTGTATGCTCATGAAAAACATAAACCTAGTCTTAATTATTAATAGCTGAGCTGACTGCATTTTCTTATTCTTCAAAGGATCTTTACCAGAGAGAAGTTCCAGTCCATCTCTTTGAGAATTACAAAATGAGGAAGTCTTATTGCATCTACAGAAGTAAAGCACCAGAAAAAAAAGTCTGACAAATCTCAAGGGGATTTGTACCCAAAAATATATAACCTTTTTTTCTATTGAAAGCTCTGAAGGCAGAATTTCTTTAAATTACATAAAACCTTCACCCAAGACATCAACACAGGGACACTGGATGATGGAAAAAACTAAAATTGTCTGTTCTCAATAAAATGATAGAAGTTTCTCTGCAAAAAAATAGCACTCCACAAGAAGGGAATTCCACCTATCCCACAAGCTGCTCCACAGATAGAAATCTGAGTTGCTTCATTCACATGTTTTACACCTTGGCACAAGGCTGGGAAAGTAGTAGTAGTCATAGGTGATATCCATGCAAGAATACAACAGCTACAGAAGCTATCAGAGTTGTCTTTTTCATACTGTGATCAGTGTTGCTTATCAAAGGAAACCCATCTCATAGAGAGTATTTAAATAAGAAAGAAAAAAAGAAAAAAAAAGCCCCCTGACAAAGTGCTGAAGTTACAAAGCATGTTAAACATTTGTTTTCTCCTATTTTCAGTATAGCATCCAGAAGAAAATGATATTTGTTAGATTTTGTTTGCTGAGTGTGAAGTCATACTGGTTTGTCAAAATTTTCTAAAGACAGTAGGATAAAGGAACCCAGTTTGCTCTTGACATTCTTACTCCATTAGAAATCTTTGTTACGTTTTTCTACCTTTGTTCTACCATTCATGTATTCAATGTCAAATTCTCTTATTTCTGTCTTTGAAGAAGCCTGCTAGATAATGTGATCAAAATCTCTTTGCCATAGATACAGCAAGGGGAAATAGGAAAAGAGAATTAAGTTAATGTATACATTTGCTCTCTTTTTCACTTAATGGGAAGGACATTTTTTTCAGGGGACAAGACTGGCAGGGACTGAGAATTCAGAGAAGAATTTAGAGGCATTTATTAACGATGTACAAGGAAGTGGGAAAAAATGGCTCTGATGTATAGTCTGAGGTCACAGACACCTGTAGATTGATGATGGCAAAGCAAACAGGGTAACTTTGAAAATAAAAAAAGGCCAGATGATGATTTCTTGGGGCCTGTCTTAGTGGGAACTCTTATAAATTCTTAAGAGAACTGAGGAGAGCTGAATCATCTCACAAGCCTTAATCAAAACATTCTTTGAAGAAGCTTCCTGCAGGAAGGCAACATGTTCAGGATACCCTGACAACAGATTGTAGCGCTCTACTCTCTTGTGTGGAAAAAAAAATGTTAGACCTGTAACAGCTCCAGATGTTTAGAAGCTGAACCATGGCTAGCAGAAGCTGAAGATGCCGGCCAGAGAAGCAGTGCAGGAGCAAGAGTGGGAGTAAGCTACTGACTGCTGCAAGTTAAAATGTTTAGAAACTTCTCTGCATATTAAATGTAGAGAAAACTACAGAGATCTCATATAAAATGATGGGAGCAAGATAGTCTTGGGTCTGGCCTCTCATCTGATATACAACCTAGTCAGCTATCTCCCTTGACAGTAAACAGACTTCCTCTGAAGTCAGAAATCTGAACCAGCAAATGTGGTTTATCTGAGAATCCTTCTCCTTTGCTGTAACTCCAGAACTTTATTATCAAAAAGTAAGGCACTAACCATGCCCATCTTGTCTTCCACAACCCAGTCATACACAATTAACACTTTCAAAATGAAGAACAGCCTTTCATTTTTTTTTTTATTTCCATTAACAGTTGTAACTTAATTACAACTGTGTCACATTTCATCCTCTTCTATGACCTCTGAGCCTTACTCAAACAATAGACTGCATCAAACGATTAGCCTCCTTGTTCTATCACATTTCAAAGGGCACACCTGGGAACTCAAATTTAGACAAGGTATTTTGTTTGCTAGAACAACAGCTAATGTATGTATTAGCCTAACATAAAGTAAGAGGAAAATCTGGACTAACTTTTGTAAAGTTTTTAAGTACAGCAGAGCAAAGGCCCACGTATTCAGAGTTCTCCTTGTGAATATAATTTTTCTCAAGCTATATTAAAAAGTCTGTAAAAGTCTGTAAAATGTGGAGGTGTACTCTAGAAGTAACTCTTAGGCAGGAAAGTCCCATGGCTCTAGAGCTATCCTTAGTGCCCCTGACAAGCTGTGCATGCAGCTGCCAGCCAAGTTCCAATGCACACTAGCCATGTTCATCTCTGCTGGCTCCCACACAGGGATTCGAAGCCTGTGCAAAAGCAGAGACTTCACGTCAGTCACGTGCCTGACAGTGGCAACAGGTGTCCCTGAAGTCCTGTACTGGCCAAAGCCAAAGCTGGGAGTAGTACTCAAGTCTCACATGCCCAAATCCTGTTAGATCACAATGATTCTCTTCAGCTGGACCAGGGATCACTTTTACCACAGGTGAATGTAGTTCCAAAGGTTGGCTTGTTTCTCCAAAATACCTCAGAACTATTACATTTTCTTCTGGTAAATTTTAATTATTTCATATATCGTTTTCCCAAAATTTTATTTTAAAGTTGGTACATGAAAATACGGATGGCTTTTTAAAATCTGCTTCCTCCTTTTAATACTACCATCAATTAATTTGATATCAATGGAATATTACACACCGTGCTGGAAATATTGTGGAAAATGCTCATCTTCTTCCTGTTTGCCCTTTTTGGATACTTTTAATCTGACAGAAGCTAACACAATCAGATTACAGACAAATTTCTGTTTTGTTATTTGCAGTGCCTATTCCCGATTTGCAATCCCCAAAGTCAAAATTTACATAGTTCTTAAAGCAGCTTACCATTCAATAGCCACCAAAGCAAAGGAATAAACCCTGGACTTTCACTGATGTACTTCAAGCCTTTCAAGTTGATGCTCACATTGTAAAGTGACATTAGCATTAGCCTAAAATTGAAAGGAAAAAGAAATGATGACCTTGGATTTCTTTGCATCTTTTTGCATCTTTTGCTATTTACACCAAGCATTGATGCAGAAACCTACTCTAACAATGGACACTTTGATAAAATAGACAAGTCTCTTACCACATGCAACATTGTGCAAAACATTGCTGCTGTTGTTAAATTATGTATTTCACTCATGGAGTTTGATGAGATTTTTTTGCTGTCAGATCGGATGTTTTTCTCCATGAGATTCATTATATGAAATGTGCAAAAGTAGAATTTGGCCTTAAATGACCATACAACCTATGCAACAGAGTTTTCTTAGCGAAGGTCCCCACTGGGCAGATGATCACCTCAAATAAGCTGTTTTTCTTGACAAAAAAGGGCCACTAGGAAACAAAAAGACTGATACCCAGTATTAGAAACAACGTAAAAGGAAGTATGTGTCCCATTTCATTTGTTCTGCTACACAACCTTTGTGTACACTGACCCTTCAGTTAGCTGAAATAAAGACACACTGCTTAAGCCATTCTCTTTCAAGTACCCTACTTTTCCTGCAAGTGGGAATAGATGCAATATACAGCCAACATACAGCAAACAGTAAAGCATTTTCTCTTCACTGGCTGGGGAAGTTACTATGCTTAAAGAAGTATCTGGAGGAAGGGGAAGGGTCTGGAAGAGGGAAGAGAAAAATGTTGGTAGTCCCAACTTGGCTTAGCAAACTGCCTCCTAAGCCTGCCCTGTCCTCTCTGCTGCAGGTGCAGAGCAGAGGAATGGCTGACTCTGCCTGCTTTCCAAGCCCCTCACACAGTTACACAGTGCCATGCAATCTGGACCATAAAGTGAGACCCTACTGTGAAAAAAGGAAATGCTTGTCTCTTAAAATGTCATCATAGACTTTTCTGTGTAACTCTGCCTTTAGGAATCCAGACTGATTACATTCAAATTACAGGTGAAAAGACATCTGGATTTTTTTTTTTTTTAATTAGCAATATTGGAATTCAATCTGGCCACAGACTGTGCTCTGGCCTGAGCAAAGACACGAGGATAGCACAGGCCAAACGGTACTCTCACTAACGCTTCTTCAAAACTGCTGTTTCTGAACAATATTTGAGTAAAGCCTTCTTTTTTTTTTCCTTCAAAAAAGTAACTTCTTTTTGGTCTTTTATTATTGTCATTGATGCTGAGGGACAGAACCCATATCTTGCATTTCAGGAAACAGGGAAAGTCTATGGACAGCTAGCTAGAAAACATTTCCTTAATCAAGAACTGAAAAAACCTAATATGACATTTCTGACAAACAGAAATCTAGACTGTCATTTATAGTCACACTACACTTCAGTGTTTAAATGACATAATAAAAATATGCATACTAGGTATATGCTAATTTCAGTAACACTTTCAAAAGTTTCCCAAAACAGGATTTCTTAATTTATCAACTTTCTAAAATAGTAAGTTCATTAGCCATCTTTGGGGCTGCATGCATTCCAAGTTATAAACTATATGAAAGTCTCAACTTTTTTTACAGACAGGAAAAACACATTTGCTGGAGAGAGATCTGTATTTTGAAAGGATTGATTTTGCCTGCCTATTCCAATGGATTCTTCCAAGAAGGCTTACCTAGAAATTATTGCAAACATGAAAAGCTTCTGTATGATGAGTAATTTGAAAAATCTGAAAAGCATCAGGAAAAGAGAGGCTGACTGCTAGTGCCAACTCACCCTTGGCTACAACAGTGCTAAGGTAATGTTGTAACACAGGAAGTTACAGACAGAAATGGCAGCTTTGCCAGTTTACGTAGCTGTACCACCCAGGCCCGAATTTATTTTTAGCCACCTTACATTGTTGGGCATGTACAGCAACTTGAAGCTCAGAATGAGTCTCCCTTTTCAAAGCTATCCTGAACAACTGCTAATACTAATGCCGAAGATTTTGTTGGTACTATCTTTTTCTGCAGTTCCTGCTGAAGTAAATTCTTCTTCTAAATGTTTGATGTTTATGTTATTTCTCTGTATTCCACAGTTCTGAAAAGTTTTTCTGCTTCTAGTGGACAAAACTTTCTATTTTAGCTAGGCAGTCTCAGTGGGCTTAATGCAAACTATTTCCATTTGCCTCTAACTTTCAGTAGGAATGTAATCTGATATTCAAAAGTAAGAAGCACCCAGAAAAACAAAACACTATTGTTAATAATAGAAACTTCTTGCTCAGCTTCTTTCAAAATAAGACCACTGCTGTACTACGAACTCCAGGCCAAGAGGCCTGTGATGTTTTGAAAAAACAGCTGTACCCTGGAGCCAAACGCTGCCATATGAGCAAGTTCTTTCATGGTTTTAGTGATGTCCTCCTGTTCTACCTTTTATGCAGATCATCTTTACAATTGAGAGCGCAACATAGATTTTGGACAAGGAAAAGGGAGGATGTATGGCAGGGCTCCCATAATATTTATGGAAGATGTCATCACACCAGTTCACAGCTGGGTGCTAGGCTGCATGCAAAACAACTAGATGCAAACAGGAACAGGTTGGAATTTTTGCCTCTACTCTACGGCCAGCCTCACTACCGCTATCTCTGAAGACTGTGATAAATCCACGTTACTGTCACCATTTCCAAACAAGAGGGAAAAATGTTATTTCCTAACGGACTCGCACCTCGTGCACTATTTTCAAACAAGGTATCACAGCTTAAGTTGCACCATCAGTAGAATTTCAGACATAGTCTCCATGCACATACTGCAGACAGCAGTAAAAAAAAAGTAATACAACTCAGTTTATCCTGCAGTGGTAGAAGTTATATTATTTGTTGCATCATTGCGAGTTTAATAACTAGGTTCTTAAGTAGTTGGAAGAAGAAACAGCATTATTAAATCTACTACATACATGGCCCCCAACAAGCAGGGAGGGGTGCTGAGTGAGCTTGCAAAGCTCATATGCACCTTTCCATACAGCCTCTATAGCACTTACTTGGGCTGCAGAATTTAAAAGCTGACAAAGGAATACCGTCACCAGAAAGAAAACGATCAATAAAACAATTAATTCAAATAGAAAGAGTTAACATTTCCTGATTAAGGTATTTCATCCTTAATCTGTTTGACATTTCCAGTTAGAAACAAAGTGACGTAAAGTGACGTAAAAAGATACTGCGATGTTTGTATTTTTCTTTTACTTGTTTGCTTTGCGTGGACCAAAGGAACTGGTGGTGGTGATCCAGGAAAGTGCTGTGGTTTGGAGGGTCAGAAGACTTAACCCATCCCACAGCCAATGTAAAGGCCTAATCCAAAGGCAGTAACATTTTATTACTCATTAAGCACACTTACCTAAGCAATGCAGAAACATTTCCAGGCTCTTTATACTGCCTTCACCTCTAGTACTTGCACTAATAACTATTTTCTGCACTACATACTCTTATTGAAGCAAATCGGGTACACAGTCTTACTGGATAAATAGCATCTCCTGATTCTTGTTCAATATGGAGGTCTTTTACTTAGGCATTTCACAGTCTTTCTATTTAGGCAAGCCAAATTTAATTAACATCTCGCACCACTCTATCTGTCACAGCCTTCTTCAAAATCTAAAACTAAAAGCACAGCTAAACCCCCCTCTTTGGCCTAATACATGAGATTAGTACGTAAAATCAAATATTTTACTGGCTACTTCCAATTGCTTCACAAACAAAGTTAAAGCTTCCTAACAATTTAATTATAGCTTTAAACAAATATGTAAATGTTTACTGATTGCCTAGCAATTATAAACGTTGAACAAAGCTTATACAAATGAGAGGAGTATTTCACACTACAGCTATCTCAAACAGGCAAAGACAACTGTGAGATTTCAGAACTCACATTCATGTAGACTCCTTCAATATAACTACTGCATACTCATGAGTTATAACAGGTATCATAGCAGTACTGGAATAAATCACAGCTGTTCCTTGTATATTTGATTTATATGCTTTCACAAGTAAAATATAGAATTGCTAGAACTAAAAGAGGAAAAAGAACTCCTCTCTCTTTCAGTTTACTTGTGTTTGATACCACTGTGTGTAGAATGACACTCACAGTTTCCCGTGACCTGTCACATACTTAAAAAAATTTTTTTGAAAATAAATGCAAGAAAATTGTACAACCACAGGAACTGAGCAAAGAACAAACATCCTTGAAAACATAAACCCACATTTTTTCTTTTATTGGTTAAACTTTAAGCTGATGATAACCTTTCACGTAATACCAAGGTAATGCTTTGAGAGAAATAGGCTACATTTCCAGAACAACGGACAGATGTTATCAGCCATTAGATACAGTTTAAAAAATGTGTCTGTATGTGTGCGTGTACGTAAACATTATTTATGAGGATTCCAGAATCTGTTTATATACAACTTTGGAATTCCACTGTAATTTCTGTTAACTATCACATCTCTATCTGATCACTGTCTTTCACTTTGTACTGCCTTATGCTCGTTACGCTAGGGAGAAGAGAGTTCTTCTGACATGTTCTCTTATGAATATGTCGATCGTTTCAGATTATCAAGCAGATGAAGAAGTCTTACTAGTAGAGAACAATTTCAACTCTCGCTCTCACACACACACATACACGCACGCAAACACATACATACAGAGCTCGCAGACCAAAAAGAAACATAGACGTGAAAGAAAAACACAGAGGAAACATATTGTACTAAACCATTTGAGCAAATTAAGATCCCTCATTCCATGACAAGGCAATGAAGAAACCTCATTTCTGGCATTTTTTTCTAATGTCATAATATAGCAACTTTTTATCAAATGATATCAAGTGATAAAAGTTCAAAATAAGAAAAAAAAATGTTGTTAGGCCTGTGGAATATCAGAGAACATCATCATATCACTGAACACAAGGTAAAAGATGCCTAAAGCTTCTCACAATCAAATACATTGTGCAACCTCTCTTTTAGGCTTCATTAATTGTTCTGGCCAAGAGTTTGGCCCCTGTGGAATCTCTGGCTGCTTCTCAAGATTGATTTATGCATATTTTATCAGGATTGTTCTGCGGCAGCCAAGATTACATCATATGTGAAATTCTTCTGCAAAGCTAACAAATTATTAAAAATAAAATCACAAATCTTCATTTCTAAAGGGAAGGTCCTCAAATATTACCAATTACATTGGCACTAATCTGAAATGTTCAAATATCACGAATCACATCATACTTGCTTATAATCCAGAGTGTGCATATAAGGGTTGGTGGGTGTGCACGTGCATGTTTAGAAACACTATTCCTCTCTCCTGCCCCAAATAAAACTCTCTGTGGGGTTTTGGGGGGGAGGGGCAGGGCAGGAGTTGTTACTGTTGTCATAAAGATTTTGAACTTTTACAAGTCCTGTTCTCAAGTTTTTTTTTTCCTATATACATGAAGACTCAAATTACCTTTTCTTTCTTAAGGGAAAGTAGAGATTTTCAGACAGATCCTTTAGTAGAGGCTTTTAAAAAATCCTACTCCAAGCATTAACAAGCCTATTTTAAGTGTTGACCTTCAAACTCTACAATTGTTAACTACAGTAAATGACTGATACCAGAGTACCTAAGCACTACATACAACACACGCTATTCAATTTTCCCCTCACTAACCAAAACAGAAAGGCAAGCACCTTCAGAGGGCAAATCATTCTTTCCTAACATGGGCTGAAGGAATGATCATCTGACAGCACCATCTCTTTCTATTGTCTGTGGGAAGGAGCCAAGACAGTTAGCAGATACTTGACATCTAGCTTTTAGATAGCTGAGGGTAGGCAGGATAAAACCTATCCAGAGTTAAGACAAGACTGATTTCATATCTATCACATACAACCTGCTTAAATGTGTGTACAGAGACACAATCAAGTTACCGTGGCTACCTGGATTGCTGTTTGTCAGCTGAGCCATGACAGCTGGCTTTTAACTGAATTCTTAATTCCTCTACTCTGTGAAAAAAACAAGTTGTCTTAAGTCTTCTTCACTAACAAATTAACCAGGTGTATGAGATCAGAGTCCACAGCTCAGTTGATGAGCAAGTAGTTGTTAAGGTACGGTAACTTACTCACTCAAGGTCACATATCCTCAGTTTGTAACAGCTCTGAGAAAAAGACAAAGATGAGTTTATTTAATTTTTCCACTTCCTGGAAAGTACTTTCCTAATGTCTGAACTGTGTAACATGGCCTTTTATTTAAAACAACTCTGTACTTCAAGGTCTTTTTATAAGCTCTGTTCTTTATACAGATGCACGATGCTTCTGGTTACTAAACATAAAGTGATTTAATTTTTGCTCTGAAAAGATACTTAACTTACTTTTTTCACTAAGTAGATAAAGCATTTTACAGATACTATTTTTTCCTATTGGAATAATATGAGTCTCTATTCCTTACATTCTATCTTAAAACTTGTCCTCACACCTTCCTTATCTGATACTCAACTCCTGAGCCTCTCCCAAGGTGGGAGAATGTATCTCTGCTCATCCTTATAATAGATGGTGCTTAAGACACTTCCCAAGAAACACAAAACCTGGATGAAGCTAATCTTGCAGCCAAGCCTGATATATCTGCAAGGAACACCACTATGAAAATATTTTCCAACAATTATGTTTCCTTTCCAGGAAAGGAAATAATGGCAGAGTGGGAGAACACTGTGATTGACACTGCAAGATGATGCACTTCATTTGAAAGAAAAAAAAATCATCATACACTTTAAATTTAGTACAGAGTCCCGGCTTCATGTCTCCCAGGAGCTGCATCATTGTGTCCAGTAACTCACGATTTGAACTAACCAAGAATTCACGGCCACATGCCAGCGCAGCCACATCTGTAAGAGAACACAAAATAGCACCATAAAACTCAGACTTCATACAAAAATGTTAACTATCAGCACAAATAAAAATACAGCAGCTGTGAAGAATGAACTATGACATCTATATAAACTTCACACTATATTAATCTACATAGCAAATATTGATGTTAATATGCTACTGAAGCAGCAAATGGTCACGTTCTGCTTTGGTAGATTCATTCACTTCATTCTTCATTCTACTTTGGTAATTAAAATATGTATTCAGGGTGGCCAGGATTCTAATGATAACACAGTGAATTATGAAACAGAAGGCTGGATTCAAGCAATTCTAGGCAGACATCTGCAAATGATGTGGGTATGAAGCAAAGCTGATTATTATAGGTTCCATTTTAAAGAAACAAAACTGCAGATTGTTTTACGTTTGCTCAGTCCAGAATGACTGGCACACTACACCACTATAACATATGTAAAAAGTCTACTTGAAAGTTCTTTTCCTAGATCTCTATAAGTGCTGCTCATACAAAAACCCAAAGGCAAAAACATTTCCAAAGCCTATGGCTGCAAGGTAAACTTTTCTCAGATATTTTCTCTTGTTCTTGCCCCATACTTTAGGGCTTCCTTAAGTGCCTTAGCGGTATCTGCCAACAACCTAGGCTTGTTTACACTGTGCAACCAGCCAAACCTCCCCCAAATGACTGAAGCAAGGAGTATATAACTAGTGACAGAATCTGGCTCCCTGGCCTCCCATTCAGGTGAAGTTTGGGGATCTCCTGCAGGACACAGCTCTTCCATGTAGCCTCAGTCTCTCTCTCTTGTGCACATATGTTAATGCCCTTTCTAATCTCAGAAAAAAAGCAGAGGTACTTTGGGCATGGCACATAATTAAAGACTGTTATCATAATGTGTGTGTAAGCTCAGCTGTGCTAAGGCTGCACAGAGAACTTCTGGTATTTTCTAACTTCTGAATATTTGGCATTTCATGACCTTAACATTCTTACAATATAACTTTCTAATATACTATTTTAAAGTGTAAATAGTATTAAAATGGCACCAGCTGCATCATATCCTTCATCATATTTGAGATTCAGCAATCTCTTTTCCAATTTATAGAGACAAAGAGAGAAATCTTGACATTATCAAATTCTGTGGCAAAATCTTTATCAACTTCAGTTGATATAGAGGATTTCATTTTGATTCTGATTGACAGAATTCCACCATGCTAATTCCTTCCATGTCAGGCAGAGACACCCCTCTATACAAGCCTTTAAACATTATCTATGTTCAGACTTCACTTTTGTTATTTTTCTTTTCAGTGAAGCAGCTTGAGAGAACTGAATCTCACCTTTACTAGGTACAGTGGCATAATGCTTCATATACTGTTTTTATTACAATCTTTGATGGCACCACAGCACCTGAAGATCACACATTCAAAAAAGCTGCTAATGCAAGACACACTTATTTGTATATATATCCACCGTTTCATCTATCTTGCATCATGTCAGTAATTACTGCCATTTTGACACCTGCCCTGTTTCACCAAAATCCTGATGACGTGGCATCCCCATTTCTAACAGCCTTCCAAATCAAGGGCAGCCATATTAACACAGATCTGTAGCTTCACACTTATTATGCTACTGTAAAGAGACATCTTCTACAAAAGTCAGTTTTTTTGCCTTTTACTTTTTTTAGCATTAAGCATCAGCATTTTAGCATTTAATTATGAAATCTACAGGACAATGAAGCTGGAATCCTTCTGGCGTCAACAACATTCTTAAGAAATTTCAAATTCCTTAAGATCAAACTGATCAACATACATTTTCTGGAACTAATACATCTCAAAGATGTCAATATTATTGGAGATTCAGGAAGTATATTGCTTGATTTTTACAAACTGAGTGAGTTTACATGACTAGCTACTATGTTTTACTTCAGATCGAGCAGAAGTGTTTCAGAACTCAATGCCTCTTGATCATCTAATACTTAATCTTGCCACAGAGTTCAGTTCCTCATAAAAGCGTCAAATCACAGAATCACAACTTTAAGAGACTAGGAAGTCACCCAAAATATCAATATTGACTGGATACTTGATTTTGAAAAAACATACTTACTGCAGTACATATAACTGAATATGTAAATTCCTACTACATGTGTGTGGAAAGCTAACATGAGAGATAACACTAACTTACTTGTTACAATCCCTGCCAAAGCTAATACAAACTGATTTTCATCAGAATCCAAATCCTGCTGCTTCATATCCTCATTTAACGACTTCACAAAGCTGTCCATTGTCTGTGCAGTGATTGTAAAAAACTTTACTGCTTTACTCTGCAAGTGTGAAGGAGAAAGAAAAGATTATACACACTAGAGTAATTACGGTGATTAGATGTTACAGTGAAACTGGACAATTTGCAAAACTATTAAAGCTTCCATTCACTTCATAAAACAACAGAAAATCATAGATATGCCCTGATATTTGAAATTATTACCTCAGAAGAGCATGATAATCTAGTTTATGTTACATTTATTTATAAAATCTTCCAATTGTATATATCTCTCCTAAATCCACAGCTGTACATATCAAACTACAGAACAAATGCTTATTTTCAAAACTGAGGCTATTACTTATTTGCTTTGCAATATGTGCATCAGGTGTTTTGTTTCACATTTACTGGGACCACTACAACTGCATTTTTCAAAACTCTACCTGTAAGCAGTTGAATACTTGACTGCAGCCTGACTTAGTGACTTGACATTAATGTTCCTCAGAAAACCAACGATATACTCAGAAAAAAGTAGAATTCAATTGGACCTGAAAAGGATTAGTGAATTGCTCAGAATGGATGGAGAACAACTGGCTAGGTAGAAGTTCTTCAGAAAAAGGAGGTCTTGCTAGGTCACAGGCTGAATTTAAGTCAATGTCACATGAGAAAGACAATCATTATGCTAGGATGTAAAACAGGAGTACAACATGTAATTATGTTATACAATTTTCTCCACTCAGCACAAGACCTCAGAATTGGAAAAGTGCCTCCATTTCTGGGTATCTCCATTGAAGAATCAGTCCACTAGGAGAAAGCTCAAAGGAAATCAAAGACAATAGTCAGAGATGCAGACAGAACCCACAAAGACTGAAATAACTGTTTCTACTTATCAATAATTCTGACCAACAGAACATTGTTGGAACACTACATCCCAAAGAGCATTCTACTTTTCAAAAAAAAAAAAAAAAAAAAAAGGTAACAGAGTGCCCAAAATGCTAGGTTTCTTGGTGTGTTTAACAATTTCGCCAGTGATTTCATCAAACATCTGAAACTTTCAGTCATTTCCTGCAGCACCCCAATGGAACAGTCAGTTCAAAAGGATGCCTAGAATTAGTCTTTTCATGAGATGCCTGAACTTTTAATCATTCTGCAAACTGACTGAAAATTTTAGTATTTTTGCAAAATTACTGCCTTCACAATCTGTACAAATCTATTGGTAACACTTATTTATTCCTCCACTGGTGCATGTGCACCACATCAAAGACGTATTTTGAGAGGAAACAGGCACAGTTCCTGTGGAGTGATTCCAACTGAGAGTATAAGACATAGGATCAGCCAATATTTAGTTTCTTCACAAATGAAGCTGTGGTCCCAGAATAATAGGAATGAAAGCACTGTGGGGAGAGAGGGGGGAAAAAAAGTGCACTCGTGTAAGTTCTGAATGTATTTATATGGACAATATACCTCAGATATAGTCATTTTATCATAGGCAGTGGCTACAGTTAAAGTAGAGGAGGTGAAAGAAAAAAGACATCCTAGTACTGCAGACTAGTATAAACTATTATAAGCATGTTCATATGAGAATACAAAGCAAACCAAATAGCTGGTATGTTGCACAGAAATCAAGCAAAATTGTTTATTTATCAGTGTCTTGAGGTATAGTTGGTGCATGTCTTTTGAACCTTCTTTCCAAACAGCCATCATTTAACTTGTGTTTGAGGAGCTGGAGCTCTGACCACTCAGGTTTATAAATAGCAAACATTACACACTCTGTGCAGTCTTTAATTAGCTCAACAGTATTTTCGTGGAACTGAAGAATCTGTCACCTATAGATGTGGAGATAATGATTTCTGAGAGCAGCCATAAGGTGCTTGAGCTCAGATAGCACAATGAGCTCTTTGCTGTCCTAAGTAACTCCTGCATTAAAACATCAGTTAACATTCAAAATTGCTGCCTTAAAATATAATCCTGCTTGTCATCATAGCAGGTAGCTGGAGTAGCAGGTACCTTGCAGTATCCAAAATTTCTCTTGTTGAAAAACCCTGATGTCGTTCTAAAAACAAACCTTCAGTTTGTATCTCTGTACAAGAGCCTTCTCATATGAATATCCAGTTGCAGTTTTTTAACTGCAGTCTCTTCAGAAGTAATTTACTTCTTTTTTTCTCATGCAGGTAGGTATCCCAGAAAACTCTCTCTCATGCTGCTGCTTCTGTAGGTGTTTCATCAAGTTCTTTATAGGAATGTTAAGCATGGGCAGAAACACTAGGCAGTTCTTTCCCATTGTCTTGCAAACTGTGTGCGTTCCATCTTAGTTTTGCAGGTTAAGTTTTGACTTTACCAGCTTTTGTGAATACATCCGACGTGAGTGCTGTATTAGTTGTAAACACCATTTCAGTCAAACAATCTTCATTTCTGTAAAACTGTACGGTAGACCTACTTCTGTGTCTGCGCAATAGCTGAAAAAAGCTGAGTGTTGTTCCCTCAGGTATGAAATGATTTTGAACTGATGCCACCCATTCCCACACACTTAAATATGGGTGATACAATTTGAAGTTACTCTTGATGTTCTTACACATTTCTGTAGTTCATAGCACCTTCTGGAGAGGAGAGAGGAAGATGCTACAAGCTATATAACTTGTCCAAATATAAACTAGACAAAAAACTTTGAACGACAATCTCTGCAATATTTTAATAATATGAGTCATTGACAGTTCCAAACTGTGGTTGGTGCAATGCCATGCAATCAATTTATGGTGTTTTTCCTAGAAGTCTTGTTGCAAAATCAGCCATCTTTCTTATCATCTTATTTGACTATTACAAGAAAACAATACCCCAAAACATTGCTATGACCTTTACTAGAACTGTAGCAGTTCAACAGGCTCAAATGGTTGCTAAGAATGTCTGTAGCAGAGGTATTTTGCATTTCAAACTAATCTAGAAACAAAGGTACTGCATCTTCAGTTAGTTTTTTTTTACTCTTAAACAAATCATCACTGTATTTGTCTTGTCTTTTACTTAATTCTACTTAATTTTGATATTCAAGACTGTATTCAGTAAGGCTTCTGCTAATTATACTCTTACTTTGGTAGAAATAAAGTCATTTACATCACTGCAAAAGTGTTTCATTTGTAGGAAACATCCTCTTTCAATACTAAGTCTCACAAGTCAAATAACAACGGTTAGTCCCTGAAAAGATTGTCTTCTTTCTGTTATAAACTGTTCTGAAAATATGGCATGTGGTTTTACACTGCTTTTCTGTTATGTGGAGGGGTTTTTTTAGTATCTGCTTGGCTGTAAAGATTCTGTATTTTTTAACTGCTTTACATAGATGTTTTTCCTTAGTAACTGCTTCTGCTTGAATCTTGAATGACCACAAGGTATCACTGTACAGTTTTCTGATATCCAATGTGAAGTTATACATTGTACTTTGGTGCACCAAATCTGGAAAAGCCTTTACAAAAACACTATCTTAGTGATTAAAATGAGCTAATCTTATTCACTCATCTGAAAAGTCAAGCCAGAAGGAACTGTAGCATCAGTTCATTCATCTCCAACACAACAATTCCAAATCATGTTGGCTACATGACTGAAAACCATGTTCTTATTGGGCATGCACCTTTCATCCTTCCTAATTCCGTCTGCTGCACTTGGCAGTGAAAAAGTGTTAATTATGTTACTGCCACTATCTTTAGCTGTTGGGTTTTTGTCTTTTTTAATAAGCTACCTGTCCATGTTTAACACTGAACTTTTAATAAGATTCACTACACTCTGAACAGCTAGGTTCTCTAAATATCCAGACTCATGCAAGTGTTAGGGCAGCACAAATATTATATTATGGTGCATGTTTAAAGGAGTTCAAAATTGACAGCTGTATCTTCATTCCATGGAATAGCTCCTCCAAGCTCTCTGTAGGCACAGGAGCCACTCCATGTACACAGTATTATTCTCTTTCACTGCTAGTCAGTTTGTAGAGATATTTACATTATGCTAGCTACAGCTTTGCTTTCAGTTTAACCATGTGTGATAGGAAAAAGGTAATCTTTTTTGGCAACATAAAAAATAATTATTGTATTTATTCCTAGCTTGCTGTATGTTAAATAATTGTTCCAATATTTCTTAAATAAAAATAGGCAGTCCTCAGGGAATATATAATTCAAGAAACATTTTTGCTGTTCAATCAGCTTCTGACATACACCTTTTTGTTAAAATGCATTACAGAACACAGTACTTATTTTAAATACCTAACAGCATTAACATTGGTAAGTAGTCACCTGCTATACTTACTCCTCCTAGAATGCTTTTAACTGCTTCCTCATTGCTAGATACACCCCACAACAAGGTGCATACTGCTGCACCCATTTCTGTGCAATACTCTGCCTGCTGCAGGAGCTGCTGCTTGGCCTCGTTCAGGTGCTGCCGGAGGTCTAATTTCTCCTGAAATAGCATAAGGAAATTTTGGTTGCACTTCATGTCAGCCCACATATGTTTCTAGGCTGACAGGAAACGATATCATAGCCTCCTAAGAAATGGGGGACAAATTCACAGCAGTTCCAGATACATACTTTCTCTTCAGAACTATATCTAAGTAGTAAGTATATTGTGGAGGCTGACAGTAACCAGAAGCCTGTCCACAAGGTCAGACCAAGTGACACGCTGAGACTGAGCGGCACCTAGAGCAGTCTGATAGGAAAATCTGCTCTTCCTACACAAATAGCTACATGTCTCTTTGAGAGAGAATGGATTTCAGAAGCAGAGGTCAGCTTTCCCAGACACTTGCAAAGGATACTGGAATCATCTTTTAGGGAGGAAGGGTTGTTTTGTTTTTCAAATTGGACTTCTGTCTCAACTATTGTAGTAGAGTAGCTGAGGATCTATGATAAACCCTTTTGCCTCTTCCATCTTCTTTCCACTGCCATATTCCTGACCAGCAGTGGCAAAGTAGGACCAACTCCCCGAAGAAAGCCTACTGTTTGAAGTTTGGAAGCCTTTCACACTTCTGTGAAGTGGGGTTTGAGTGGGGTGATATCAGACAGTGCTGCAGGGAAAAAGATAAAGGCCTATCAAGAAAAATGAGGTTAGTTTAAGGATTAAGAGAGACAGAATTACCACTCACAGGTCAAAAGAATAGAAGGATTGTGCTCTGTCCACTTTGTGGGCAAGTGATTTTCAGATTCAGCACAGAAAACAGCCTCCTCTCCCCACCCTCCCTTGCACATTTGGTTATCAGGATGAAGTCTGGGGAAATGAGAACAGATCTTTTTTATGTCAAGTAAAAAGAACAGAACTTTCAACTAAATATTCCCATCCAGATTTTAAAATAAATACTTTGTCATTTTAGGGGGTCATCTCATTATTTTAAAGTTGTGGGTTTGGAAAGAATAGAAAGGTAAAGTCATCTAAAAATTTATGTAACATGACATCACCAGTACAATGTTACTTGTCTTCTGTTTGTCATCAATTATTTACGTCAACATTTAACTGCTGTATCACACACACTAAGTATGTAGAAAATAATTCAGAAACTATATGCCTATCTTTTCTCTGGAGTCTCTTTCACTTTGTAGTTTAATATATACAAAAGATTGACACTGCTGATTTCTTGGGACCTCCATGCCTACAGAAAGTCACTTATTTCCTTATACTTTATTCATTTTTATGCAAGTTAGCCAAATTTATCTTTTATGTAACTCACTAGCAAACTTACCAGCTCTACTGCCACCATGTGCACCAACAAAATGTCCGCAGGCATCTTCCTGTCTATCCCCTGTATTCTCCCTCACACTCTTTTCTGTATTGTCGTCTTAGGTAAATATATCTTTTAATACATCTTCTTTGTTGTTTGCATTTGGGTGCTAATGCTAATTAGTAAGACATATAACTCTGGGATACTATAGCTAGATACCCAAACAAGAATACAAATCCACTGCAAGAAATGTCAGAATTTTAAACAGATCATAAGCAACATTAGAATCAAGTTACAGAATGAGGAAAAAATATTACATGCAAGGACCAGGAAAATAAATTGAGCAAAAGCAAATAACAGAGCTGGAAGAAACATTCCTGAAGGAGCTCACGTCCCTAAGCAATCAGTATGCTATGCAACACCACCATCTTCAGGAAAGGGTCAAGCCACAGGAACACAACAGTGCTTAAGTACCTGACTATGAAATGACAAAGATGACCGACATCAGCCAAGAGTAACATACGCACTTCAAGTTATGCTCAGGTTCAGGAAGCACTGTAATTCTCTAAAATAGTGATACATCAAGCCAAAGAAATTTTAGAATGTGAAATGTTGATTTATGATCACCTAATAAAAGGTCACTGCCTAACTAGAGATGCATTTATTTATATTAATTTCAGTGAATCATTTCCTTGTCCTTCACAGGATAAATACGTAGAAAATAATTCAGAAACTATATGCAAGGATGCCTATAGTAGAACAGCAATACAACAGTAACCAAGTGAAAAATACTGTGCAGAGTGATTAACAGGAACAAACAATCACACATATACATACACAACCATCTTTTATCCTGAAGAGCTAAAGGATTTCATAACTTATATAAGTACAATCCATTCAAAGAAACTACTTGGGAGGCATACATCTGATTTAGACAACCAGTGTCTACTGCACAGCACTAAACATATAGGAAGAAGAGCTTTGATCGGGAACACTAAGACGAACAGACTACTTTTACTAAATGATCCACGCTTTAATTAAAATTTTCATCCAAAAGGAATCACAGACCTAAACCACCTGCCATTTATTTTGCAATATTAACATGAATAACAGGCTAGTATCTAAAGTAGAAACATTAAATATTACAGAAATTTCATCCTGGATGCTCAGACCTGGGATTAGGGACCTAGGTGCACAGCAAAACTAACCGAGTTAGTGACCACAGAATTGCAATATCTATTCCGGAAAATACTTATTTTGAAGTAAGCAACATTCAAACAGATAGCTGTTCCATAATACCACCTCATTTTACATTCATATAAAACTTCACTCCAGAATGACTTGTTCACACAGACCTGCTCTAACATCACACTTCTTAATTTTTCATTGATTTCTTTTTAAAAATGAAATCAATCCTCTAGGTTCACCTGACTTTCTGCAGTCCCAAAGCTGGAAGACACTAGCTCCAGAACCCTAAGGAAATGAATACCTGGTAACTACTGAAGACAGTAAGCAGCTCCATGGAAATGAATTTTTGCAGTAAATTATCACAACTGATTCTCACGTCGCTCTCAAAAATTAAACAGCTAGCCTATGTGATCCTATTTGAACAATGACAGAAGATCCACAGCCTGAAACGATGCGATCTTACTAATTCCCTCATTGTTAAGAATCTCCTCTCTTTTTATAGTCACTAAATTCAATACTGACACTACAAAAGGAGCTGTGTAGTTCTTTGGTTCATGGTTACATATGCCAATTGGATAAATAGGTGTATTGACAAAGACTATTAAAATGTATAGTCTCTGCCAAAAAGCCTGAAATGAAGTTCTGTAAACTGCACCTCACACAGTATGGAAATTAGAGAGATCTATGTATTCGTGGAATAGCTATATGTACAAGTGGGAGGCCTGTTAATTATACACATTAAATATTTTTGGTACCACATTACATATACTACCATATTATATTTTATCTGGTTATAATATTGATCCTTTTGCTCTAGAAATATCAGAAAATAAAAAAATTCAAGTAATTATGAACTTGTAGGCAGTAATCTACTCATCACCTATGTAAACCCCAGACTGTTTTCTAAGGACTATGGAGATACTGTGTGACATGCACAAGAAAATTTGATCATTACTGCTGTTGTTAGTAAAATTCAAGCATACAAACATCAGTATTCTGTCTGACAGTAAATATACCTTTTTCTCTCTCATGTAATCTGCCTGGGCTGTTTCTAGGCGGGCTCTGAAGTGTTCACAATCCATTTTCAGCTGCTCTATTTCCTCCTCCTTTTTCTCCATGTCTGTGATAAAATAAATTAGATAAATGAAATAATAAGTTATGCCCAACTGACTTACACTAAAGAAAAATGAATCTTCCAAATGCAATATTAATGATGGTGCTTTAAATATTTGCTTGTGTTAGACATCCTCCTCGTGGCTGAACTGGTATATAACAATTTGTCACACTTCTTACAAAACAGTTCTTACTGTTTCGTAAGTTCTTACACAGTTCTTACAAAAACTCAATGAATATGATGTTTCCAACTTGAAAAATGGAGAATCAGAAATAATCATGCCTGGCTATTAAACACTGTTCATTAGTATGATACAATCTTGGAACAGAACTCCATTTTACTTTGGGATTTTTTAAAATACAGTTAATTTTCTACTTTTTATTGGCTTTCATGACCTGCAGATTTCCGGTATCTCTGAAGTTCAGTTGAAGGCACAGTGAAAATCTAAGTAAAAGAATGACAAATCAATCGGAACTCAGTGGTTCAATATATGATGTACAAATTATGAGAATAATAAAAACGTAATGCAATTCAAATATTTTCAATTAATGTTTATAAAGTATATAAGAATGTTAAACTCTTTCAGTGACAACCAAAATTTATCCATGATTCCATTAAAAATGAGTCTCTGATGTTATCAGAAACACATTTTACTTCAGATGCTTTATTTTAATGAATGCAAATCTAGTGAAAAATGCTGTATTTCAAGATCTTAATGTCCGTTTTAAAAAATGCACTTTGAAAAGTATTTTTAACAATTATTGAGGTTTACCTAGATTTTATGTATTTTTTTTTAAAAAAAAACATGGTTCTGGATGCTTAGTGTATATACCAAAAAAGAAAGACATTTCAGTAATTCCAAAAAGTAATGTCCAAATAGCATCTCCTGTAATTTTTGCTGCCTGTTTAAAAGACAAGAGATACTTAACTTCAAGCTTCATACCACTGATCATGAATGCAAGTTCATGGCCTAACATACTTCATATATTATGCCTTACATGAGGTTAATTCTTTTAGAAATGTATTTACCAAAAGAAAAAAAAAGCTGATCTAATTACATAATAAAAAGATACCATAATAAAAATACAGACTTCATTATCAAAAGGGATTCTATTCTCACAGTTTATTTAGTAATTCTACATTATTTGGAAATAAATTTCTTTTCTCACCCTAATCAACAAAATGTTGATTATCACAAATATACAAGCACATTGCTTTGAACGGCCAGTATAAAAGAATCATAGAATCACAGAATGGTTGACATTGGAAGGGACCTCTGCAGATCATCTCATTCAACATCCCTTGCTCAAGCAGGGTCACCTAAAGCACATTGCATAGGATCATGTCCAGGCAGGTTTTGAGTACTTCCAGAGAAGGAGACTCCACAGCCTCTCTGGGCAACCTCTGCTAGTGCTCTGTCACTCTTATAGCGAAGTTTTTCCTTGTATTAAGGTGGAACTTCCTGTGTTTCAATTTGTGCCCGTTGCCTCTTGTCCTGCTGCTGGGCATCACTGAAAATAGTCCAGCCCCTCTGACACCCTCTCTTAAGGTATTTGTGTACACTGATACAATCCCCTCTCAGTCTTCTCTTGTCCAGGCTGAAGAGGCCCAGCTCTCGCAGCTTCTCCTTGTAAGAGAGATGTTCCAGGCATCTCTAATCATCTTTGTAGCCCAATGCTGGACTCTCTCCAGTAGTTTCATGTCTCTCTTGTACTGGGGAGCCCAGATCAGACACAGTAAAAAGCTGGTAATTTAACTACCATTATATTTTTAAAAATACATAGAACATGTTTCCATTCAGCCTTTGGGTGATTCTAAGCCATGAACACTAAGACTTCCCTTTAACAGTAACTATAGAGGTGAGGCAAGGGTCTACTTCTAGGAAACAGGTATGTGCTACAGCATGCTCAAGTTTTCAGTTCTTTTCAACCTGCAAGCCAAAGGAAAATACCAAAAATGAAGGTGAGAATGAACTGATTGAGTTTTTGAGAAACTCTGGTTAGTGATAGGAAACTTTCTGTCTTGAGTGAAGGTCCACATGTTCATTCACCCTGTGAGTTACTCAAAGCTGTGTCCCTAGCACTCATTATTATGCAGAGGTGGGTCTCAGAGTACTTCACCTGGCAAAGAAATCCATACAGCTTGAATCATAGTAGGGTATATTCCGCTCATCAGTGGCAGACCAAGAACCTTTCTCCTAAATAAATACACCCAGCGGAACTCAATGCCCAACGAAAACTTCTTGTGCTGGATGGGACAAGCTCTTTTGAATGAAAAGAATCATTTTCTACCTTTTCAAAGGTAGGATCTACCTTGACTGCAATATCAGCACAGCTAACAGACACACAAATATATCACTTCCTTCACCAGTAGACTTCAAGGGTCCAGAAACCAAAACCAAGCCAGGAGATGGGAAATAGTATTAACAGTTCCCCGCTGCATGTATCTTTTGAAGACCTCTGGATAAAAGAAGGATGCATCAGCCTCCTTTAAGGTATCAGTAAAAGTAAGGGCAAGTGCAGAGTTCTGCACCTATGGAGGAATAACCTCATGCACTAGTACAGGCTGGGGGCTGACCTGCTGGAGAGCAGCTCTGCAGAGAAGGACCTGGGAGTGCTGGTGGAAAAGCTGACTACGAGCCAGCAATATGCCCTTGTGGCCAGAAAGGCCAATGGTCTCCTGGGGTGCGTTAAGGAAGAGTGTAGGTCAAGGGTCAAGGGAGGTGATCCTGCCCCTCTACTCAGCCCTGGTGAGGCCTCGAGTGCTGCGTCCAGTTCTGGGCTCCCCAGTACAAGAGAGACATGGAGCTACTGGAGAGAGTCCAGTGTAGGGCTACAAAGGTGATCAGAGGGCTGGAGCACCTGCCCTATGAGGAACAGCTGCGAGAGCTGGGCCTCTTCAGCCAGGGGAAGAGAAGACTGAGGGGGGATCTGATCAATGTGTACAAGTACCTGAAGGGAGGGTGTCAAGGGGATGGGGCCAGACTCTTCTCAGTTGTCCCATGCGAAAGGATATGAGGCAATGGGCAGAAATTGAAGCACAGGAAGTTCTGCCTGAACATAAGGAGAAATTTCTTCACTGTGAGAGTGATGGAGTACTGGACCAGGTTGCCTAGAGAGGTTGTGGAGTCTCCTTCTCTGGAGATATTCAAAACCCACCTGGTTGCAACCCTGTTTAACATGCTCTAGGTGACCCTGCTCGAGCAGGGAGGCTGGACTAGATGATCTCCAGAGGTCCCTTCCAACCTTACCCATTCTGTGATTCTGTATAGGGGTGTTTTCTGTCAAGGAAGACTAGATTTACATTCATTCTAAAGAGAAACAAAAAAGGTAACATTGTAAGTTGATGCAAATAAACCCGTTTCTAACTATGCCTCATCCCTGAGCTCCGCTTATTATGTTCAGTCAGTTTGCCTAGCTGTGCACTCCGTTGCTCTAAAGAGAATTCAAAGGTGGATGCACTAATCCCAACATTCAACACTGTCTTGACAGAGGCAGTAGAATGAGCACCAGCCAGATTACTGACATTACATACTGTAGCTGTGCTGCTCATCACCTGCACAGTGTCGTCTGCTCAACAGGTTCTCTCACTGGTTCCAAGCACCGATCCCCTGGTGAGAAAGTTCCTTCCCTTCCAAGACTAAAATCTTGAGGCTCAGTCTGTCTATCTCACCCCAGCAAAGAAGAAGCTTTCACTATCAACCTGGATGAGCAAGGAACATGAAATGGCATTCTTATGTAAACATGAAATATGACTCTACCACTGCAGTGGTAAATCTGACTCTAGGAAGAAGTGACACTTGCCCCTACAAGAATAAATATATAGATGACAGGTTCAAAAGCAGAACAAGGCACTGGACGTGAGTGAAGTACAAAGAGGCACACATTCCAGGCCACGTGGGCTCATTCTCATCCATGCTACAGGTTATATTAGGAGATTTTCTAGACCAGTGATCCAATCTCAAAGCTCTGGCAAGCGAAGAACTGAGTAGAGTCACAATGAATGTCTATGAGTGATGGAATTCTAATTCCACTCATTCAAGCACTGGAATAATGTTATATGCATTTTTTTGCCTTCCAGGAGACCAAGTTCCACTGAACAGAGGCATAGTAATACAGAAATACTCTTTTCAAAGACTCCTGGAGCCAACCACTTTTCTGAGGATGGTAGTAAGAACAAAACAGACTATCTATAATAGCTTATAACATGGTTCAACTTACTTAATTCAAGAGCCTCCAGTTTCTGGAATGTCCCCAAGATATCCCCATTCAGTATTTTGGGTAAGAAATCCCGCAATTGCATAACTTCCGTTGTCAGCCTTTCCAAATCCCTCCTTTTAACTTTAACAAAGTCATCTTCGGTTTCAGTCTTCTGAAATGCACAAAGACATTATTACTGCTCTAAGTGCTCTTCACTTTGTATCCCTTCTCTCAGAAAAAAAATATTCCTCCATATTATATAATTTCAGAAATTTAGAACCTTATTTTAAGAGAACTAGCTAGTAATAACCCAGACCAAGAGTCTCTGAGACTTTTTGACTTTAATCTAATTTTTGCCACTGTGGCCTACAGCAAATCATATTACCCCTCTGCATCTGCTTTTTTCATCTCAAATGTGTGTAGGATACCTCAGAATTCTGTAAAAAACGATTTGATATTCACGTTTGAAAACATGAACAGCTACACATACTCTAAGCCACTGTTTTGAGGCTGTTCTAAGGCGCACACCTAACTTCTGAACTAACAAATATTTGCAACATGCTCAGCCATCTTGCTGAATTATAACAGTTCTTTCAAAGAAAACAGGTTTTGCTCCTCACAAAAGATGAATTAGTTAAAAAATACATAATACACAATCCAATCAAAAATAAAAGTAATGTAATCCTGAGTGGAGACAGGAAAGACGTTTACTAATTTTCTCTTGTGCCAAATTATTTGCTATAACTTTAAAGCCACAGTCCAAGAAAATGGGCATTAATTTTAAAATAAGGTAGAAATTTCTGTACCAAAAAAATAAACTTCCATTTCTGTATATATATGTGCACACCGCTGTATCTTGCAAAGGCTACCATATATCCACAATAACACAGTGAAAGGTTTAATTTCCTTTGCTCAAAATATTAACTATTAAGTATGCTTTCATAAAACAAAATTACAACATATCAAAGCACTGTTTCTTTTTTTGAGAATGGTGTAGAAACATTGAGATCCCTTCTCTAAATGATCACATCTTCTCTGTTCAGAGGGAAGAGGACACTACAGAACTATGAAAGAAGCTGTCTCCTAAAGATACTAAATATATCATCTCCACAGTCTCAAGTCCAGCTACATGAGACAAATGAAGACTATTAACACTAGTATCTTTTTCAGTCCAACAGAAAATGCCACCTTGACATCATTTGTGATCATTTTCTACAACTTTCTTTTCTCTTTTTGCTTCTCTAGTTCCTCAAGTTAAACATTTCCTTCCATTTTTTGCTTGATAATCTATTTGTTTCCCAGTTCTCTTCCATACCCATATAGTTCTAGGCACATCAGCCTTCTCGGTTCAGAGGACACAGAGCAGCAATAAAGATATGGAAGAGCAATATTTATTTGAACTTTGATTGTATGTTCTAAGCTGCATTTACAAAGTGCTTACAGAAAGGTTAGGATGCCCAAGTACCATCACACTACAGAATGCAGAAAAACTAGAACTCATTCAGATCTCAAGAATGTACTGAATGGGGGCAGAAACACATGGCCAGAGGACTCTCAAGCAACAGTACCACTTGTGTCAGCAAACAGATGCTCAGACAGGACGGTCAGGGAGACCATTCAGTATTACTCAAAATTATGGGGCAAAATTTGGTATAGGCATTGAAAATAGCTCTATCCTCTAGCAGAAGCTAAATTCAGATAAAACATGCTACTGAAATATTAGGCTCATCTATATTTCTCAGTGTAAACATCTTTGCAATACTGCAGTTCTAGCAGACAAGTTTTATCTTCTCCACTTAAGCAGCTACTCAACATCTCCCAGGCACTACAACATTAAGTTAAAAACAAGCACAACAATGAAAAGAAGTTTCCTGTTCAGCCCCTTACAGTAATGACAGTTGACTGGACATAGGAAATCTGACTTCCGTCCTCACAGATTTCTTGGCCAGTGATCAAGTTTGGCCAAATCAGTTTTGCACCTTAGTTCACAACCTCTATGACTTGAATCCTACCTCCCTGCCCAGCAGGGTGGCTGAACAGGGCACCAAAACCACATCTGTGTGCAACACCCCAGCACGTAACCTCAGCCGGCCTATTCTCAAATCTTCACTAACCCCCCATAGGATGCTGAGGGTGGTCACTTAACCTCCATTACACCATTTCTGTGACACATCTCCCCTTTAAAAGGCGGACTCTCTTCCACAGATGTTTCACAAGTCGACAGGAAGCTTGCACTGCGCCTCGTGATTCCTAAACACGAGTCACAGGAGCGCAGGCTGACACTGAGGGCCCCAAGCAAGGGGCCAGTGCGGGTCATGAGACTCTAAGCAAGGGCCCCCGGGGCGAGCTCGCACGTCAAGCTGCCGCAGTGTGGTACCAGCCCTGCCCTGTCGGGCACCCGCCCTCCCAGGGCGCTCGGCTGCGCAGCGCCGCCCTCGCCGGCGCC
>NW_028185395.1:1761878-1805580 GCF_003343005.1 Rhea americana | reverse complement strand
ACTTTTTTTTTTTTTTTTTTAAAATAATTCCTTGAGTATCTTAAGCTATATATTTTTGAGACTGCAGTCCAGTACACAGTACTTCAGACCAGACTACTTTGTACCTTAATATTATAATATTCTCCGTGGTTTTCTTTTTTTTTCCCATGTCTAAACATCTTGTTTGTTGAAATGCTCCTGAGCATTGAGCAGCAAGAGCTGTTAAACTGTTCATGGTGGTGTCCCTGACTTTTTCCTTACCGGATACCACTAACTTGCCTTTCCGTAAGATGCTGAGTTTGCATGATCTCCCTCTGCATTTACAACACAGATATCCACTGTTGTCTCGTTGCCTGTTTGTCCAGGTTTTAAATACTGCTCTGAAGTGTGCTCTGGTCCTGACTAGCTTAAATATGGACATGTCTGCCACATTGTCTTTTTCACGCTACTGGTAAATATACAAAACAGTATGAATGCTGATGTTCCCTGCCTTTGGCTATTTCTATGGTGACAAAAACCGAATACTGGACAGTGCTGCCAGGGAGCAGCACTGGGCAGGTGCTGCCCAGGGAACATGGAGGCAGGCACACCAAGACGGCGGCCAGGACCTGGCCTGGCCACCCTGATGGAGCAGGTACAGGACTGGCAGAGAAAATAACACCATTATGCTTTTTGCCTCATTTTTTTGAGAAAAATCTCACACAAACAGTAGATAAGGGAGAAGGTTTGCATGGCTGATCTGCCTTGCATTTCTGAATCAAACAGACTTCGTGTTGACACAGGAGTTGGAGCATGTGGAACAGCTTGAAGAACCAGGTGCCTATCCAACTACATGACAAGTCTTGTCAAGTGTACAGAGTAAGCGGACTTTAGAAACTATCCGCTTTGATTTTTACTGACCCTAGAAATTTAATTTATAGTAAATAAAGACACAGTTAAACACGGTGTTTTTATAAACAATTTTGTGTTAAAGAGGTGAAACCTTTCATTTCCTAACAGCTCTGAGATCATTTCCTCTTCCTGCAAGCACCACACCTTCCACCTTCAATTGGCCGCAGTCTAGTACTAATGCCCAGGTTAACAAAACTCACTGCAGAGCTAGGTCCAGCTAAGTAAAAATGCCTTGCTCCTGCCTTACCTCCTCAGAGACACATTTAAGCAGTCATTTGTAAAAGTGATCCTTCATTGTCAATCATCCTTAAGACCTTTGATCTTTTACACCCCCACACATTTTAATTCTTCAAAAAGGTGTGAATATTTTTTAAGGTAGTTCAGTACAACTGCGTATCTGGCTGAATATTTAAAGAGCCTGGGGAAAAGAGATCTGGCATCTCCATTTCTTTGAGAGTGCTGATGTTTGCCCGGGCGGACAGCGCGATGGCCCCGCCGGCGCCTTCCCACCTCCCCTCCCCTCCCCGCCGCTGCGCGGCGCGGCGCGGGTGACGCGCGAGGCGTGCGCCGGGGCCGCGGGTGACGCCATCGGACGGCGCCTGGCGGGAGGGGCGGGGAGGGGAGGCGGCCGCCGCGTCCGCCTGCGTCTCGGCGGGGCGCGGGGACCATGGCTCCCGCCGCGCTGCAGGCGCCCGAGATACAGTTCGCGCAGCGCCTGGCCGCCAACGAGAAGCGCATCCGCGACCGCGCCGTGAAGAAGCTGAGGAGCTACATCAGCGTCCGGACGCAGCGCCCGGCCGGTAGGGCCCGGCCTGCGGGCGGCGGGCCCGGCTCGGCCCGGCCCGGCCTTCGGGCGGTGGGGAGCGGGGGCGGAGCCGGGGCCGCTGCCGCTGCCCGGTGCCGGCGGTGCTGCAGGGGAAGCGGCGCCTGTCGGAAACTTGCCGGCATGGGGGGAGCGGGAAGCACGTGTGGAGGGAGGGCCGGACGCTGCCTCCTGCCTTCCGGGGTCTGGTTCCTCAACACAGTGCCGCCAGTCTTCGTATTTATTTATTTATTTATGTTTAACTTTTAGGTGTGTATTTTATCACGGCAGGCGTTTTCCGCGAGCGGAGCGGGGACGTTCAGGGCCTCGCACACGCGGTTTCCCCCCGGTGGCCGCGGGCGGGCCCGAGCAGGACCGCCTTGGCGGGCGGGCGGGGGCGGGGGGGTGGGGTTGGTAGTGCTGGTGGCGGCGTGCGCGTTGCCGGGAGCGGAGCGACGCAGCTCAAGGCCGCTCGTTCACGGGAACAGGGTGTAAATGCAGTGAGCCGATCCGGGTTGAAACAGTCCTGATGCTTGGAGTGGGGTGAGGCAGTGACTTGTTGGTTTTGTAGCCAAGCTTCAAGAGCATTGCAGGGAATTGGGGAAAGCTCAGAAAGGTTTCAGTGGCTGTTTAATTGCAAGAAATTCAGTTATTTGTTAAGATTATCTGGGTTATCTGTTACCTCCATATCCCTGGTATTGACAGCTTTATTATGACAGGGTTTATTAGCTTTCACATAGCTCTGTGCTACTGCCTTAGACCTGGGACAGCTTGGGTCTAGCTAGACTTGCTGGCCTTGGCCTTGCTAGTCTGAAAAACTCTGCACATTAGAAAGCCTCCAGTAGCAGGCTTACAAGGTCAGTCAAAGCTCTGTATGAATGCATGGGTCCAGATCAGTAAACTCTCCTTTCACAGTGATAGGGAGCACTGCATGGAGATGTCCAAGAGATTGAGCTTTCTGGTTTGCATTCTTCAGCTCACCGTGTTGCAAACTGGATGCAATATGGGAGTTGAACTGGTTGTATGCATTTGCAGAACACTCTGTCTGGCCTAGTAAATCTTCCCACAGTATTTGGGAATGTGGTACTGAGATGTACATGTACACACTCCATTAGTTTGAGAAAGCCAGCCTGACACCCCAAGAACTAAACTGGACTGGAAGCCTGCTCAAACCCAAGTTAATTCCTTGTAAGGCTGCTGGGGGCTATAGGTTGCTTTCTCCCTATTCCATCTTTCCTTTTCAGGTAACATTTGACTCATTGGTTGATCTCAGCCACATTTGGTAGGGGCAAACGTACATTAAAATAGCTGTACTGGCTCAGGCCAGAGGGTCAGTTAGCCCATTATCTATTTCTGACAGTAACTATAAATCTAGGGGATGTGTAGGAAATAGTAAGAACCAGTAAAATGTACATCATAATCATCCCAAGCATTTTCTGAGCTTCCAGCTATTTTTGGCTCTGGAAACTTCCTAAGAGGGGTGTGGCTTTTGTGTATTCAGTAGTGCTCTGTGCATCTCATTGTAAAGCGCAAGTACAGATTCCTGTAATTTTGTGGAAGTAATCTGCCAGGTAGTGAGCAGAGTCCCTTTATAGGTATCCTAACTGAGAGAAAAAGTTGTAGTGTAAGCTAATGCCCTAACGAATTGGGGAAACCACCCCAGGGAAATTGTCAGTTAGAACCTTTTGCATATGGGAGTCTGCTCACCATGAAATGCAAATGTGTAGGAAACCAGGGTGATTAATTTGCAGTGCTCCTAAATTTGTTTGCTTTTGTGTAGAATTCAAACTAATATTATTAGAACAATGGTTAAATTCTTTGGACTTGATAAAGAAGCCTTATGTTCAGGAGAGGCTTTTTTTTTTTTTTTTTGGAAGTAATATTTGACTTAGCAGACTTATTTCTATGCAGCATTCTGCCAGAGGTGAGGCTCCCAAATTAATGTGAACAGTCAAAAACACGATAACTCCGCCTGTTCTTTCAAAAGTTATCACTGACATCCATCTCAGTGAAATTTTTCATGGCCCTTGGTAGGCATTCTTCCTACCTGTTCAGTATGGTCTGTGCTAAATTTGCATTATGGATCATGTTAGGGAAACTTCTTTGAAGAGCTAAAGCCTTCTTGATTTTAAGCAGAAAGTTACATCCTCCAGAAAGTGTAAAACTACTGAAGCTCTGAAACCATTGTGTGTGCAGATGAACTTGGATGAGTATACTATTACTTAATTTGTTCCTTTTTCTTTTTTTTTCCTTTTTAGCTCATTTTTCTTAAAATCCTTACCTTGAAAGAGAAGCTGTACTGTGCTGAAAAGTGGAAAGTCACATTTTCTTCTATCTTTATTAAGGCATTAGTAAATATTGGTGAGAGAATAGTAACTGAAGGGCTTTCATAAAGTAGGAAAAATTGTTAGGTATTTTTCTCTCTGAAGGGGCTGCATTTACTTGGGCCTAGATCCATAAAGATTGTTATTTCCACTGAAATGAGCCATTGTAGATCTGCCCATTGGAGATTATCTAGAGCAGGAAAAGCTGCAGCGGTTTTAACTATAGCAATGTCAAAATAGCATAATTCCCAAATGAGTGATAAGAAGACTTGCATTAGCATAGCATGTCTTCAGTGGTTGGTTGTCACATTGCTGGTACAAGCCTTCATTGGCTCCAGATAGGAACAGAGTCACAATCCAAGTGTTAAAATCAGTATCTTTCTCAAGGTAGCTTTGAGCTAAAGAGGACCTTCAGTTTTGCACGATATGGTTACTAATATAATAAGTTCAGTTTCTAAAATAACCTCACTTGAATGATTATTATTTGCTTGGTGTGGGTGGTGGCAGCAGGGTGTAGAAAATAGGGAAAAAAGGAAAATAAAGTCTTGAAAATACTTTTTGAGTGATTAGGATAAGAAGTTTACCCTAGAACATTAGATCAGTGTCCTTTGCCAATTGGACAAAGGGCTGCCCAGGAAATGATTTTATTTTATTTTATTTTATTTAAGCCCCCATTGTATGAAAAATGAACCTGTGGAAGTCTATATTCCCTAGACAACAAATCCTCTTCAGACATCTTTATAGACAGCAGCTGGCATCTTCTGGACATGAGCCTAATGCTTGATTCCTCTATAGAGTTATGCTGTATATGAAAGTTAAGCCCTCCTCTACATGTGTTGCACATATAGCTGTTAATAATTTTTTATTCATTCTCATATTTCAATAAATATTAGTGAATCAAATCTGCTTAATATTTAATATTAAATTCAACTTAGATTTATTAGTAATGTTAAAATTAATACTTAAAGGACGTATTACTTCCTATGTAGCATTTTGCATATTTCCTTTAGCCAGTTTTTCTTCCATTTTTTTTAACTAAGCATGACTGTAAGATGTTAAAACGACATATGTTTACATTTTTTTTTGTCTGAGTATAGAGTGATGAAGTAGTGAAAATTGCTTGCAAGTGACTTAGCCCCAGAAGGAGGTACTCAATTTAGACTTAGTACTTGATCTTTTTTTTTTCTTTCATTGGCAGACCTCTGATCTTGGAGCAAATTTCAGCTTACTGAAGACAATTACCTTTTTTAAATGATTTTCTTGAAACTACTTTAAAGTACTCAACAGGCCATTGTTTGAAAATAGCTTTAGTAGATTATTGTGGCTATTTTATATCCTGCTATAATTTTACTTCTCAGAACTGTATTTGGCGTCGTTAATACTCTAGTCTTTAAAACATTCTTGAGCAGCTGCCACTGATAATAAAACTTTTTTTTTCCATGTAGTTCTTTCCTTCTCTAATGTATAATTTTTGACAAGAATGGAATTCTTACATTTTTAATACTAAAAAAGATATTTGCTGTTAAAATTGAGGTGATACTGTATCTCAAGTGTGACAGTAATGAGAATATTTCCATTACAGATGTGTAGACTCTTTGATTTTGCATTTTAATTTAATACAAAATGAAATTAATTCATTGTCAGAAGTTTTATATTGTCAGAAGATGCCCTAGTAAAGAACAAGAGTAGCAGTAAAGTGAGACACGCCACCCCCCCCCCCCCGCCAAAAAAAAAGGTGGGGGGAAGGGAGAAGGCATCGTTAAATCAGTTACTATCCCAAGGTTGCATATGGCCTGTCTTGTAAAACTAGATATGTTGCCCTCATTAAAAATAATGCTCTGACTTGGTGCTAAAAATATGTCAGAGGGAACAAGGCTGAGCTGGCAGAGATTTATTGGAATTGCCTAGTGTTCACCTCATCTGTGATTTCTTCAAAACCTTTGTTACTTGTGATACAGCATAGATGCTTAAAAGGATGGGATCACTGAGCTATGCAGAGTCGCCTTCTGGTTAGTCTTCTCACAGCCGAAGAGAGTAAAACAAAACCGAGAGGAGAGCAGGAATTGGAGAGAACTAGTTGAAAATGTGTTGCTGGAAATGTGGAATTTTTCTTTTTATTCAGACTTCTTCTGCACCATAGGTGGCTTCAGCCAGGAAGAACTGCTAAAAATATGGAAGGGACTGTTCTACTGTATGTGGATGCAGGATAAACCTCTGCTACAGGTATAATTGGTTTTATATTTGCCTGAGTGAGTCTCTTCCAGAATATACTGAGAGGGCATAGTAATTTAAAATAATGAAAAAGACATTAGTGAGTCTTGGTCTAATTCTTCTTTTCTTTTTCCCTGACACTTGGATATGGCATGCATGAGATATGTGACTGTAACTCAGTGATCCTCACCACAGGAGCAGAAGCCTCAATGGCCTGGTGTTTGGAATTTGTCTTTCAAAGGAAGGATGAGACATTTACCTTCCAAAACCAGGACTGAAATATACATTGTTTTCCACATTGTTTTGGTGGCACAGAAGTAATAATAGCACATTGCCCTTAACTGCAGCTGCAACGTATGCTCATTTCGTTAGCCGACTCTGAAAGTTTTTCACTTTCTTTTCTTCATCAGGACAGAGTTTTGTAGTGCTTCGTTTACTACTAACTTTTTGCTCTCTCCCAGTTTGTCATTGTACTTCAAAAGATACAAGTTCTAGAGTACAGCACTTTTCCAAATCTTAGTAACCTCACTTAATCCGTTTTCAAATTGTTTGTCCATTTGCTTGAACAAGGTTTATCTCATTAAAACCAAAGCGAGCTCTACATATAAATAAGCAATATGTAAATAGTACCACTGAAGTTTTACCTCATTTGTAAATTCAAATACGTGGGGTTATTCTCTACATAATTTATTTTTATTCTGCCATCAAAAAGATGATTTGTGCAGAGGTAAGTGAACAGGGCTTGATATACTTGAATCTTCCAACTAACTTAATTCTAGTGGAAGGTTTGCTACAGTACTAAAGCAACTGTTCAGATAATAATTTCAATTTTAGGAGATGTTTCCTCATTTTCATATTTATTGCTTTTGGTTGTATGTTTGTTGAGGAGACCAAGCTCTGAAACATGCTATACTAACTATATTTGTTTGCATTTAGGAGGAACTAGCAAATAATATTTCACAGCTTATCCATGTAATTCAGAATACAGAGGCTCGTAAGTACTACTTCGTTATCTGTTTTTTCTCAACAAACTTTTAGGGTTGGAGGTTTTGAGTCTGCTGTCACAGGGCCAGAATAGAGACAGACAGATATGGGTGATTCTTTGGGGTTTTGTTTTGCTTATTGTTGAACCAATACATGTGATTGCATTAAATGAAGCATCTAGGCTTTGGTTCAGATACAGTTTGTTTCTGGTTGTTGTAAGGATTGCATCTCCAGTATGATAAAGCTCAGGCTTTGCAGAGTGGATGGCAAAGCAAACTTGTCCCCTTACTTTCCCAATCTCGATCTAGATCCTAGTTCTATTTGTTCTGTCTACTTCTTACTCAAAAACAACCTTGTTTCTTTAGGTGTTAAGCTTGTGGTATTCAAATCGTGCTTCAAATGTAGTGCTTAATCAATGCCAAAACTAGCACGGGTGAAATCAGTGCAGAACTGATGTCATGCTCTACTTTGTGAAGGTGTAATACAAAATACATACAAAGCTTAGTCTTGATGATTTGTGTTATTACAACTGTCCCTGTAATTATGTTTGGTTTTGCAGCTAGCAGTCTGCTTTGTTCTGAGATCTAACTAGCCTTCCCTTGCAACTATCTCAAGCATGTCTTCCCATACCTGTAACCCAGTCCCTAGGCAAAATGCATTAGGGAAATGTGGCTCTTTTCCAAGCTGACATTTTCCTGAGGTCCTTTTAGATTAGCAAAAGAAAGTTTTGTGTGAGGCATGCAGATTTGGTCATGACTTTTGTTTTGCTTTGCTTTTTGGTTCTCTTACAGAACACCTGTTCATTCAGGCCTTCTGGCAAACTATAAACCGTGAATGGAATGGGATAGATAGTCTGCGTCTTGATAAGTACTATATGGTAATACTAACTCCCCCCTCCCCCCTTTTTTTTTGATCTTTTCTTGTATTGTATAAATAATGGTGGTGGGCTGGAAGGCAGTTTTGTCTGTACATGTGTTTATATATATTGTAACAAAAGGCACGTAACTATCTTCAAGACACATTGCAAGACATACTTGTTTTAAAGGTTTTCACTCACCATCACAAGTCTGAAATTCATTAGTTTGTCATGCTGCAAGTGATTCTTTTTGTTTGTTTTTGTTTGCCTTGCTTCATACCATAGTGGTATTGTTTTCCATAGGGAAAACTTGGAAAAGAAGCTGATTTCATGCATAAATATCCTTGCTGATATAAATACTGTGTCATCATCATCAGTTATTTAGATCAGATTGTTTGCAAGCTTTTTGGTAGCTCTCATATAAAGTAATTGTCAACAGAACCAGAACACTTCTCCACTTAAGATCCGCTGTAGTACACTCAGCTTTCAGAATCCTTCCTATAGGAAACACTACATCAAAAAAGATAGTAAAACCAATGAGAGAGAACTCTTAGAAGGCCTGCCTTTTTAAATTACAAGTTCAAGTTAATCTTTTTCTTTAAAAGAAGTTAATTGCAGGTACATTCACTGCTGTGTTTTGTTTCTCAGTATTGGAAGAAACCAAGTATTTCAAAAAGTGAAGTGTTTTGTGAGTCAATTTAATGCAGCTATTTTATGTATGACTGTCTCTTAGTGAAAGTTTCAGTTTGTTTAGGCAAATGATTGTTATCTGTCAGGTGTTGTTTACAGTTTCTTTAAATTGTGATTTTTGTGTGTTTGGGAGCACTTAATGAAGAAATTGGGGACAAAGCTGTATAATAGAGATGGTCATTGATTTTACTTGACTTAGGATATGATAATAGCACATTGTCTTTTGAGCTTCGCAGTGTCTGTCATATCAGGCAGAAGAACAAGTCTGTCAAAAAAATTGATGTAAGGAACTTTCTATCTTGTGCTACAAAGATCTTTAGTAAGGAATATATTAATGTTACAGTCACAGTAACTTTTATCTGTTTTTATGAACTTTTATAACATTTTTGTATTTGCAGCTAATCCGTATGATCTTGAGGCAATCCTTCGAAGTGCTGAAAAAAAATAAATGGGATGAAAGGTAAGTAGATTTTTTTGAATGTAATTGCACCATAAAGAAGCTGCACAATTTGCCTTTATTAAATATTTTTTCATTTAATATGCCCTTTTTTTCCCATGGATGGTGCTGTCAAGAAATTTTAACATGAAGGTTTATTTGCTTTCTGGATCATCACTTATGCTGCTTTCTTGAAAAAGAAAGCAGATGTTACACTTTATTAAATTAATTATACATTGCAGTTGGTAACTCTTACATTCACCTAAGTAATGAAGCATGTGTTTCTCAGTAAGGAATTTGAGAAAGCAATTTTTGCACAACCTGAACATGGGAGCTTATAATGTGGTATTCCAAGGAGTCTTGAAATCTGAGATCTCCAAATGTGTAATGGGGACTGCCAGATCTTAGTGACTTAACTAGGAGAGCTAACAGTGGTATATCATCTGTAGACAGCTTAGACAGCAAATCTGCATCCCAGAACATACAGAAAAGGAAATATTATGGTGGGTGACTCTTTGCTGTAGGGGACAGAGACACTGATCTGCCAACCTGACCTCTTGTATAAAGAGGTTTGTTGCCTGACAGGGGCGTGAATGCGAGATGTATACGAGATAGCCAGGACTGCCGTGGCCTGTCCACATGTAGGACCTTTGCTGCTGCTCTTCCGTGTGGTACCAAGGGCTAGGTTGAAACTGTCAAACAGGATTTCAGAGCTCCAGGGATGATGATAATAAAGGGTCTGGGACTCCAGCTCATTTTCTCCTAAATCCTGCCAGTGAGGGGGAAGGATAGGAGAAAGAGTAGATAGCTTTTCCAAGTTAACAACTGGCTGCACCTGTGGTGTTGGCAACAGGTTTTGGTTTCTATGAGCATGGGAGGTTGGCCAGCCTGGTAAAGAGGCCTTTAAGGTAGGAAAGATGAAGGAAGAGAGAAGTTACAGAGACAGAGTAGTCAGCAAAATGCAGTTCAAATCAGGATGCCTCCAACAGGTGCATGCAGCCAGGCAAGTGTGTATGGAACATGACTGTGGAGGATCCTCTTGCACCCCTCCTGGGAAACCTGCATGCTCAATTACCTCTCTGAAATGCCTGTACACCAATATATGTAGCATGGGGAATAAACAGGAAGAATTAGAGATCTGTGTGCAGTGGCAGGGCCATGATCTTATTGCAGTTACAGGGATAGTGGAATAGCTCACATGACTGGAATACTATCGTGGGTGGCTAAGTGCTTTTTAGGAAAGACAGGCCAAGAAGGTGAGGTGATGGAGTTGCTGTTAATGTGAGGGAGCAAATGGAATGTACTGAGCTCTGCCTAGGGGTGAGTGAAGAGCAAGTTGAGAGCTTAGTGGTAAGGATTAAAGGGCAGACTAACATGGGTGACAATGGTGCGGGTGTTAAGTCGATGAGGCCTTCTACAGACAGCTGGAAGTAGGAATCACAGGCCTTGGTTCTCACTGGGGACTTCAGCCACCCTGATGTTTGCTGGAAGGACTACACAACTCGGCACAAACTGTCCAGGAGGCTCCTGCAGAGCGTTGCTGATAACTTCTTGACACAGGTGGCGGAGGCAGCAATGAGGAGAGGTGTGCTGCTGGACCTTGTACTAACCTACAAAGAGGGACTGGTGGCAGATGTGAAGGTTGGGAGCAGCCTTGGCTGCAGTGACCACAAAATAGTGGAGTTCAGGATCCTGCATAGAGGAAGCAGGATAATAAACAGCATCACATCCTTGGACTTCAGGAGAGCAAACTTTGGCCTCTTCAGGGACCTACTTGGAGGAATTCCATCGTTTAGGGCATAGAAGGAAGGGTCGGTCCAAGAGAGCTGGTTAATATTCAAACATCACTTCCTCCAAGCTCAAGAGCAGTACATCCCAAGAAAAAAGAAGTCCAACAAAGGGAGCAGGAGACCTGCTGGGTGAGCAAGGAGTTCCTGGCAAAACTCAAACAGAAGAAGGAAGTACACAGAATATGGAAGATGGGACAGGCCACTTGGGAGGAATATGGGAGCATTGTCAGAGTATGCAGGGATGCAGCGAGGAAGGCTAAGGCCCACTTGGAATTAACTCTGGCAAGGGATGTCAAGGACAACAAGAAGGGATTCTTCAAATACACAAGTAGCAAAAGGAAGAGTTGGGAAAGTGGGCTCGCTGCTGAATGGAGTGGGGGCCCTGGTGACAAAGGATACAGAGAAGGCAGAGTTACTGAATGCCTTCCTCACATCAGTCTTTACTTCTAAGGCCAGCCCTCAGGAACCTCAGACTCTGGAGACAAGAGAGAAAGTCTGGAGAAAGGAAGACTTTCCTTTGGTGGAGGAGGGCCCAGTTAAGAATCCCTGAAACAAACTTGACACCCACAAATCCACGGGCCCTGATGGGATGCACCCGCGGGTACTGAGGGAGCTGGCAGATGTTGTTGGCAGTCCATCTTGGAAAGGTTGTGGAGACCTGGAGAGGTACCTGAGCACTGGAAGAAAGCCAATGTCACTCCAGTCTTCAAAACGAGCAAGAAGGAGGACCCAGGCAGCTACAGGCCAGTCAGCCTCACCTCCACCCCTCAAAAGGTGATGGAACAGCTCACCCTGGATGTCATATCCAAGCATGTGGAGAAAAAGAAGGTGATCAGGCATTGTCAGCATGGATCCACCAAGGGAAAAATCAAGCTTAACCAGTCTGAGAGCTTTCTATGATGGAGTGACTGGCAGGGCAGATGAGGGAAGAGGAGTGGATGTTCTGTACCTTGACTTCAGCAAGGCTTTTGGCGCTGTCTCCCATAACATCCTCCTAGGCAAGCTYAGGAAGTGTGGGTTAGATGARTGGACAGTGAGGTGGACTGAGAACYGGCTGAAAGGCAGAGCTCAGAGGGTTGTGCTCAGCGACACAGAGTCTAGCGGGAGGCYTGTAGCTAGTGATGTCCCCCAAGGGTCAGTGCTGGGGCCAGTCTTGTTCAGTTTGTTCATCAGTGACCTGGATGAAGGGACAGAGTGCCTCCTCAGCGAGTTCAYGGATGATACCCAACTGGGAGGAGTGTCTGATCCACCGAAGGCTGTGCTGTCATTCAGAGAGACCTGGACAGGCTCAGAGTTGAGCAGAGAGGAACCTTGTGAAGTTCAGCAAAGGCAAGTGCACGTTCCTGCACCTCAGAAGGAATAACCCCATGCACCAGTACAGGCTGGGGGCTGACCTGCTGGAAAGCAGCTCTGTAGAGAAAGACCTGGGAGTTCTGATGGACAAGTTAACCCTGAGCCAGCTTTGTGGGCAGGAAGGCCAGTGTTATCCTGGGGTGCATTAGGAAGAACATTGCTAGCAGGTGAAAGGAGGTGATCCTGCCTCTCTACTCAGTCATGGTGAGGCCACAGCTGGAGTCTGGTGTCCAATTCTGGGCTCCTTGGTACAAGAGAGACATGGAGCTACTGGAGAGAGTCCAGCACAGGGCTATGAAGATGATTAAGAGGACTGGAGCATCTCTCTCATGAGAAAAGGCTGCAAGAGCTGGGCCTGTTTAGCCTGGAGAAGAGAAAAATGAGAGGGGATTGTATCAGTGTCTGCAAATACCTTAAGGGATGGTGTCAAGAGGATGAGGCTGAACTATTTTCCGTGATGCCCAGCAGCAGGACAAGAGGCAATGGGCACAAACTGAAACACAGGAAGTTCCATCTGAATATAATGAAGAACTTCTTTACTGTGAGAGTGACAGAGCACTGGCAGAGGTTGCCCGGAGAAGCTATGGAGTCTCCTTCTCTGGAAGTACTCAGAACCTGCCTGGACATGATCCTACGCAACATGCTTTAGGTGACCGTGCACGTTTTGGACAAGTTGATCTCCAGAGGTCCCTTTCAACCTCAACCATTCTGTAGTTCTGTGTGATTCTGTAATTTTTTGTGGTTGTGTTGCTTTTTTTTCTGTTCAATTTTGACTTTGGTATTTTACTATGGTTAATCATGATGATGTGTATTCTAATAAGACAGAATTGGAGATGCTCCTTCAGGGTAAACTGTCTTCCTCTTAGTTGTATGTCAGTGGTTTTGTTTGCATCTCTTCTGCATCCTGTCAAATAGAAAGTAACTGCAGTCTTGTTGCTCTGTCTAGAGCTCTGGTACTATTTCTAAGCTTGTTCTGCTTTTAAACTTTTGAAGATATTTAAGTCTTTTAATTAAAGTGTTTGAATGGTAACTTTTTGGTTCTGGACAATATTACAAGAGCACTTGCAGACTGTAAGGGGAGGAAGTGAGGAATACGCAAAGCTTTGCTTTCCTGAAAGATGGTAAGGGTAGTTCTCAGGAAAAAAAAAAATGTTGCATATGCTGCTTAGACTTGCAGGACATTAGATGCAGCAATGAGAGTATTTCTCTTTGAGCCACATGGTTCCAGCAAAGGGATATATTGGTGAACAAGGAGTTACTGAACAGAACTCTAGTCATGCTAAGTTTGCATGACTCAGTCACTTTCAGCTTGAGCTACTGGAATGCTGATTTTTATACTCCTGGCTTAGCCTTCAATACATTCTTCAACGTACCTGCTCTGTTCTGTGGGACAGTGGGTAACGTGCTTTGACAAAGGTAAAATCTGCATAGTTGAAGTGAATTTGAGAAGGATTGACATTGTAACTTCACTGCTGGATGTGTGCCAAAAAGAAAATAATGTTTTAAAATGGGAGGGTGGAGGGGTGCTGCCAATCAGGGTAAATGGGACAGCTATGTCTTCAGGAATGCTCTACTTGAATGGTAAAAGCCTTTTGCCTACCTGTCAACTATATGGCGCAGTTAAGTTCAGTACAAATTAAGTGTGAATTTTAAAACCATGCAACTTCAACTTAGTTTAAGAAGATGTTGTGAGTGGCTTGTCTGGTATTACAAAGTAATCTAGGCTATGGGGAGTTCTGGCTGCGGATGGATATTTTTTTTTAAGATGTGAAAATTGGTAGATGAGTTTGTCAACCTTCTATTTATTTCTTATGGGTGGTGAACAGCCATCTTAAAGAACTGGTAAAACTATGAATGGCTTGACTCTTTTTTTAAAGCAAACAGAGCCTGAGCAATTGAACTGAAAAATTTGCCTTTTTTTTTTTCAGTCTGATTGAACCATTTCTGGAACTGCTGATGAAAGAAGTTATGGACCCAGACAGCAACACTCCCAGTGGGATAAAGTTCCATTTCATTGATATCTACCTGGGTGAATTGTCTAAAGTCGGTGCAAAGGAGGTTAGAACACACATTATAATTCTCTGCTGATTAATGTTAGATGTGGCATGCATCATTTTGGAAGGAACTCAATTTTTACATCATGTATGTTTAACAGTTTTAAATATAGCTTAACTTTATCTAAACATGAAGAAAGTGACTTACTGCAATTTGTGCTTTCATTTCTGTGACACTGTGTCCGCTTTTTAAGTGCGTGTCTTAGCTTAGACAGTGAGATATTTTCCCATGAGGCCGTGAGTACAGGTATGCTGATTGAAATTGAGGTTGGAAATAGAAAAAGGTTTTATCATTCTCATTTGTTTGCTTCAATAAAGGGCTCAGACTCTTTTTCCCTTGGTGAACATGTTTGCCAGTCTTTGCTTTTGTGGGTGGCTTTTTTTTTTTCTTTAAAAAAAATGACATCAGGGCTGCTCTTGACTGATTCTAAAATAGAGGAAGTAAGCAAGCTTTCAGAGTTTTCAGTATCTGTTCATTGTTGCTTCATATCTGTGCTCTGAGCAAGTTACCCTTCATTCAGGTATTTATTTTACGGATATGAAGATCTTGGTGCCATTTGTCGTCTTCTATTTTGGATTGCTATCTGTTTCCATTAAGCAGTTGCCCTTAATTTTGGCTGACCTTAGAGTGCTGCAGAGTTTTGCAGCAACTGATAGCCTGTTACTGTAGCTGTCAATGTTTCTTCCAGGGTGTATTTCTTCTGTTACTCCACTAGAGTGAGCTCGCACATTAGATGCAGGCGTCTGCTTCTCTCCAGCTGTTTCTGAGAGTGGGACTGCCAACACATCTCCTAGCAATTGATGAAATTTCTAGCAGGAGCTGTTGGCAATTTTGCATTTACATTCTTTGCAGTCATTATTGCAAGTGGTCGTGCCCTGCATTTTTTTTGTGGGAGGGAAGATATTTGCACAAAAGAAATGTGCTTACATGGAACTCTGATAGCTTGTGCAGCCCTGTGGTAATAGAAGTTTTATGCTGCAGCTAAGCCACTCAGAGCATTCCAGGGAATTTAGTGCCCCAGACTACTTTGAAATCCTAGCTTATGCTCATAAGTTGAGTTTAGGAAAGGATCTTTAGTACTACTATAGCTGACAATGTTTTGTTCCAAGTTGGCAGATTAAGAGGAACTCAGGTCTTATCCATGTCTGTGCAACAGGCCTTCACTGTGAAAGAGTACCACATTATTTAAGCTTTCTCTGCCTCGCTTTTCCATTTCTGAGATAAGAAGTCTCATTATATTTCTTTACTCAGGAAATTAAATTTTGCAAAACAGTCAGAATTTTTATAAAGTTTCTAGGGAAGATCTGGAAGATGTAGTAAGAGTGGTAAGCAGAAGTCACTGGATACTTAGATCAGCTGGAATGAGACAGCATGCTGCAAGATGTTGATGTAACTTCTTTGAGAAGATCCCCTTATACCAAATCTTCAAGGAATTTGAGTGGACTTGTAATACTCACTGTTTTTTTTTTCTTTCTAATCATACAGCTCACAGCTGACCAGAATCTAAAGTTCATTGAACCTTTCTGCAAAATTGCTTCCAAATCAAAGGAGTAAGTTTAGTGAAAGGGTAAATATTCTTAAGAATTAAGAAGTTTTGCATATACCTCTCCATGTGACAATAAATGGATTTTAAAAGAAAAGCCATAGTACAATATCATAATGTAGTTCTTAGAACCTCCCACTTCCTCTGTCTGAACAATCATTGAAGATAACTTTTGTTTATCAAAGCTGTAGATAAATTTTGTAGACTTATAAGAATCTTGTTAACCTCTGTTGATTTAGTCTCTATTTTTTTAACACATACAGAACAGCTGAGCTAGTCAATGTCTCTGTTATTTCAGCTGTAATTCAGAGCAGCCTATAAACACAGTGAAATGTAAGAGGGGAACCTGGGCAGAACCACTGCTCAGCAGTGATTATTTAGATTTAAAGGACTGTTGTTTAGAAAGTAACAAGTTCACTTTCCTCATCTGGAAAACTAGATACTCTTCCCCTTCCTTCCTTCTTTCCCTGTGTCCTGAGACACCCAGTTATTAATTGTGAAGAGGGAAGATGTATATGTTTCTTCCTTTCCACTCTCATCCCCGTTCTCCTATAATACAGTCATCGCGTGATGCACGCTGTAGCCAGTGGTATCTTTGAGGTCATTGTGGATCAGTCACCCTATGCCATTGAGGATCTAATGAAAGAATTGCGTAGCAGCAGTGATGAGGAGGATCTGTCTGAAGAAGATGAACAGGGAAATGAAGAAGTGCTTAAAACAAAAGGTGAGGAGGAACTAATAGAAAATGAACAGGGTCTTTTTAAATATCTTTGTTTCTGTTGGGCGGGATTCAAAATCTGTTCTCTTTTTAAAAAAGAAAAAAAAGTTTCTGCTTTGAACTAGCAAAGCGCATGTTCAAGTTAGTTTAGGAACAATTATGTTTTTTCCTTTTCCCCCTCAAGTGTGTTCACACAAAGCAAGTTCAGAAGAATGTGTTACAGAAATCATAGTGGTCTGTATAAAACTAGACAATATCTGCTTTCTGTAGCAGTGTTAGATAAACCGGTTTGGCTTTTGGTCTCAGATATCCAGGACTTTAAAAAGCACGTGTTTTTGGCTTCCTGACAGAGTAGAAAAATGGGCTGGCTGGGAGGGGTATGAATCCTGATATACTCTGGCACAGACACAGTTATTTCGGAGACCCCCAGATAATGCGGCCGTTGTGTATTGTATAACAGCCCTGAAAATTGTTCTCAGTTTAATTATGGCATAAATTAGCCTCCAGAGATAGCATAAAGAAAAACGTACTTGATGTTCTGTCTATTAGAGAATAGTGTGATCTCTGTTCTTGTGAACTCAACATTAAAATTAGTCTCTTTTCTTTTTATAATAGACAGAAGTTCATCAAGAAAATCGGCACAGAGCTCTGAAAATTCGGAGGATGTTTATGAAAATGCTGATGACGGTATTGGGCCTGTCCTTCAGGTTGGTGGCTTTTCTTTGCTAATGGTGTTCTCTCTCTTCCTTTTTTCTGTCCCTTTGGTGAGATACAGAAATAAGTGGTGTTAATCAGACAATAAGATAAATAAAACTATGAAATATCGTAGTGAAACTTCTGCCTTCTTATAATGTGATATTTATGTGATATGTTTCTTGTGAGTAGTTTATAAGAAAATAAATTCCTGTCTAAATTCTGATTTCTGATTTCTTCTTTCTTCCCCTATACCATTTATTTCCCCCCCCGACCCATCCCTTCCTATTTCAAGAAGTTCAAAAATGTATGATAAAAGCCAAATCATGCTCTCAGTGGCCAGCAGTCAGCATAAGTTTTCTTCACAATAACAGCAAAAGTACTGGTTGATGGCATGCATAAGAGAGAAGGCAACACATTGTAACTTATCTTCTGGATTCACTTAACAGTGCAGTGGATTGTTTTTTTGAAAGATCCACTGAGCAAACATATTCAAGCAGATATGCTTCGTGTTTCTTGTATAGCTTCTAAGCAAGAATTAGGTCATGATATATTTAAATTTGACATTTAAGTAAATATTTGGAGGAGATTTGATGTTGGCTGGCTTCTCTGGTGAATTACAGTTCAAGCTACGAATGTTTGGAAAAGTGATACTGAAGCCCATTGTTCTGTTAAATGAAGTAATCGTCTGTAGAAGTCAGTAAATGTGTGTTAAAGGGATGTAAGTTCTGGCAGAAAGCAAGTATGTCGGGTTTAAAGGAAGTAAAATTATCAAAATACATATGCTACTTGGGATATTTATAAAATCGGTTGCATTGCATTATCTTGCATGATAAGCTAACTAAGAAAAGCCATATCATACTTTCCTCCAACAGTTTGATTATAAAGCTCTTGCTGACAAACTCTTTGAATTGGCAAGCAAGAAAGATACACCTGCCTTTAACAGAAAGCGTCTGTACAAGCTGGTCAAAAAGTGAGTTCTTTTGAAATACACCTTGCATGTGCTGGCTTGTCCTAAACAGCTTTGACTTCATTTTCTGCTCGCTCTCTCTTGTCCTGGTAATGTCAGGAAGTTTGAGAGAAGCTTTCTGGTCCTGTTCCAAATATTATCTGTCCAGTATGTTTGCTTAAAAGTAAGTATTCCCTGTGAGAACAAGCTGTCTATCCCAGATGTTTACAGATGTGATAGGGGTAACTTCTGTGGAATTCTAGAAACAATGCCAATTTTAGTTTTGTTCCATACGCTGAGAACCATTTTGTCCTATCAACTTACAAATGTTTAAAAATAAAGCAATTTCTACATCTTCAACAGGCGAGCTATGCTTGCTGCCTTCCGCAGGAGCAAGGAACTATGTGGTGCATAATGACTGCTAGCTAGCTCAAGTACAGGAGACATTGGGGCAAACTTATCTCGCAGCCCTGGATAGGGTGCATATGGTATCTTTAGCCTGTGATACTATTGGTAGCTTACTGATACTAGATACTGCAGCTAGCTCAGGTACCTCTGTAGTGGGTAGATTTGTACCTCAGGATGCAGCCTTAGGCTGTGTGGGGTGCAAGTTGCAGATATGGTAAAGTGTTAAACTGCTCTCTTCTCAAGTCTATTCTAGTGGTTTGGACTGAGGTTTTTGAGGCAGCTTTCTCCTGGATTGAACTTCTTATAACTTCCTGCGTAAAATGTATTGTTCCTATTTTAGCAAAAGTATAAGTAGTACAGGACTGTGCTTCTAGTGTTATGATTGGTTCTAACGCAGTAATACTGTTTTATTTTTTTCTTTTCTCTCTCCTGCCTTACCTCCAGGTTCCAGGACTTAGCGGAAGGTAAGGACTGAGCAGCATACAGACACAATAGTTTCTTTCTGTTAGAGGATAGATAATGCTCTGCTTACGATGTGTATTACAAATCTTTTGTTGTTTGTTCTTTTAACATGTGTTTTAAGGATATTGGGAGCTTTTTTCCAAACCTCATTAAGACACATCTTGCATGTTTTTTGAGGACGGTCAGATTCCCTTCAAAATTCAAGCTACCCTGTATTTTGCCCTTAAATGAGAGATAATTGCTTTTACTCAAAAATAGGAATTACTCATATTAGTTTCTACTGGGTTGAAAAGGGAGTTGTTTTTTTTTTTTCTGGGAGTTGTGCCATATATGAACAGCAACATAGAAAATATGGTTGGTTTTCAGATATTCTATTCTTTCTCCTCAACAGGAATCTTCCCCCAAGATATTCCTGAAGATGTTTCTACAGATGAAGATGATGATACATTTAGTAGGGGAAGGCGAAAGAAAAAATCTGTCAAGCCTTTAGAGAAAAACAAGTTGGAAAAAGTAGAAGGTAAGACAAGACCAGTCTTTCAAGAGAGGTGGTCTGCAACCGCTTGTGTAATTTGGCAATGTATCGGATGTCAACTTTTAAAGAAAGCATAACCTGTTATTCAGGATGTACTGCTTTGTGTCACATAACAGTGAAGGTTAAATGTGGTGTTAAGGTCTCTTTGAAAGTGATGGGAATTTTATCACTGACTTTGAGGCAAGAATCGCCTCAGAAATGACAGTCAAAGGCAGAATTGGAAGCAGATGTTTGCATTACCCCATCAAGCAGTTACATTTGCTCTAGGTAAACAGAAATGTGTCAGTCTCCTTTAAAATAGAGTGGCTGTTACAAAATAAGAATTTGGGAGCCTTTCTGGAAAGGTGACTCAAAGAGTTACTGAGAAGCAAGTGTAAGGGTATCTAGCATCGTGGCTTTTACTGACACGGCATGAACCCAGTGATACCCAAAATATGTCACAAAACTATTGAGCTCCTAAGTTGCTCTTTTGATTGACTTAAGAAGTTGGTAGGAATAGCTTTTTGTAGCAGTATTGCTACAAAATAAGGCTACTGCAGGGGGTAAGTGGCTTAGATACCAGCTGCGACAAGGTAAGCAAAACACGAGTTAGGCCAAGGTTTTGGGGGGAATGCAGAGTTCTTACTAGCTGTGGTACTAAAGCTGTTGCACTGGCTGATAGTAGGAAAATGGTACATTTACTTTTTTTAAAAAAAAAAAAAAGCTAGAATAGAACCGAACACTGCAAATATTTGTCTTTTGCATCTGCATTACATGTTCTTTTTGCAGTGCATTCAGAGAAGGATGAACAAGAAACGTCAAGTGCAAAGGAGGCATCAGTTCCTCGGAAGAAAAGAAAAAAAAGGAAAAAGAGGAATAGTCCAAGTGCTGATTCTAGCCCAGCTGATGGAAATTGTGAGGAGGGGATAACTGAAACATCTGGATCTAACGTTTCCAACTGGGGAAGGGTGCCAGAAAATAGCAAGAGAATGAAGAAAAAGAAATCCCTAGTAAATGAGGCAAACGTGACCAGAAACATAGCAACTGAGGCCGGAGGCGATTGTAGTATCTCTGAGCAGGATGGTCTGACTGACACAGAACAAAATAAAAAGATTCAGTTGAAGAAAATGGATGCAAAAGCACAAAATGTTTCTGTAAAGCCAGTGTGTCAAAATGGAACAGCTAATGGCAGTGAGGCAGAGGATGCCAGCCCATCTGTCACACCATTAACTCCTAACGGTGTGAAAAAGAAACAGAAATTGGGGACTGTCTTAATGAATGGTGATGCCCTACTGCAGCAGACTGACGTAAAATCTGACAAGGAGAGCTTACTGGGGACCCTGTCAGGAGAGGCAAACTCTGAATCTGCACCCTGCAGAAAAGTCAAATTGAAGAAAAAAACAAAACTAGGTGGTTTAGAGGGGACCAAGGTCTCCAGCCAGAAAGCAACAACCCTAAAAAAGAAGAGAAAAATAGAAGAGATACTAAGCTCTGTCGAAGCCAACGGAAATCTTGAGACTGCATGCAAGAAACAAAGAAAGGGGGTAAGTAGTTAGATCTGATTTTTGTCTGCTTTCCTTATGGACTACCAGATTAGTTTTCAAATTTGGCTTTAGCTTTGTAAGTATGGGACTTCATGAGCTGATTATGTGCAGGTGTTATTCTGCACTGTCACTAGAAAAATGGATTCTCAGCTCCCCAGAAATTCATGCCCAAAGCCACATTTCTACACCGTCCTGTGCATGTGCCAGCTGCTCAGCCAAAAGAACTTAGCTGAAACTGTGGTTAGGGTGTAGATTTCTTGTTTTCCTGGTTTAATTGTTCATTTGTATTAGGTCTCTGAGCTCAGTATGTGTTCACAAGGGAATGTGGTGGAAGGATGGGATGAGAAGATTCCCATGAGCTGCTCCTTTTTAGCGGCAATGCAGACTTAGATTAGTATAAGTGTCTTGTGAAATTACTCTCTAATTTAAATAGCGTTTTCTCTCATTAGCTCATTTCTCCATCATAAGGGAACTATTAGTGCTGTCTGAGGGGAAGTAGTTGGGTGAAGAGGGAAGAAAGAATACGGTATAGTGACCTTCAGTGGTTGTATCCTCCTTTTATGAATGCTCCAAGTTCTTAGAAGGACAGCATTTTTCTGTTAGGAAGCTCTGATTGTAGTGTTTTTCATAAATCTACATGTCTTGAAGTTTGGGAGCAAGTTTATGTTTTTCCTCTACCTACCTACCATAACCATTTTCTTCTTGGCAATGAGAAGCAGCAGCTTAGTTTTGCTCAGCAATTTGCATATCCAGAAAATATTTTGCGCAGTGTATTTTGATAGAGTGGCTGAGATAGAGTGCAGGGGTTCTTCACTCTCCTGCCACTGAAATTTTTAATTGTACGTTTTTGGTGTAAGTAACTACTGTAAAAAGTTTAGGGAATCAGTTATTCTTGGAAGTTTTGCTGACATTTTCAGGTTGGTGGAAAGAAATTTCATAAACCATAAATGAAGTGCTGCGTACAAAACATCTCAATCTTCCTCTGACTGAAAAGTCAGGTAGCAAAAATATATGCATATAAGCAGCCAATCAACTCACCTCTGTTTGACTTAGGTTTAAAACGCTGACTAATTAAGTAGTGCAGACTTATATTAACTTGATACAACCACTCCATCCTCCAAGGCTGAAAAATGCATTCTGAAACATTACTCAGAGATATTAAAATAATTTTGTCATTTTCTAATTTTTGATGATAAAGCACTGAGAGGGAGAAACCTGAAACATTTCCCACTCCCCAGTAAGCAAATAGCCTTTTTCTCACTACAGAGCTTCTGAAGTGTGAACTGTTAGTTTTGCCTCCTGTTGACCAAATATCCCATGTTGCATATCTCTTCTTTATTTGTAAAAGCTCTCTTTCTGAGAAACCATGATTATGCCACCCACATCCCTGTTTGAACCTGTTGGCTGGTTCCAGTCAAGTTTTACAAAGATCTTTGTTAGATTCAAGATCAGGTTCCTTCAAGCTTTGTGGCAAATCAGTTGCTGGCACAAGTTAGCGTAGCCACTGAGGGAAGAAGGGCTGCTGCGTGACCCCAACAGTTATCTACTGACTGGCTGGCCAGTAAGCACATAGCCTAATTGACCAGTCTTTCTAGGTGCAGCTTCAAAGACATCACAGCACTTGCTGCCTCTTGCCCAGTCCAGGGAGCTGTGTATTTGTGTGCATGTCTGTGTGTATGCGTGTGTGTTGGGGACAAGGAGAAAAAGCTGGAAGTTATTGGAGTCAGAACGGGAATGAGAGTATTAGTGTAGGAAAAAGTGAGCAGGCTAGAGGTTAAAGATACAAATATGGAGAAAATTAGGCTTTGCTAATTTTTCATTGATTGAGAAATAATATGTTTGTTTTATTTCTTAGTTTTAGTTACGTACTGTTGGTCTCTTGTCCAGAAAACATGTGGGGCCTGTCTTGGTTCTGAATTTCACAAGACAACACACCCACCCAAAGAATTAGCTTTAGATATTGAGGAGGATTAAAATCAGACATGTTCAGCATTATTACACATTTGTCTCCAGAACTCAGGCTATGCTAAGGAAGCTAAAAGACTTGTGTTTTATTTAAAGTAGACATGATTTTCAAATTGAAAGAATATGTATGCCCTCATATTCTCGCAACTTTTTAAAAGTCTCCTTCCCAGTCTACAGCTGGATTTGTTACCTGTCTTGTCCATCTGTAGGTATTGCAGAAGAGATCTTGCCTAAAGGCAAGAAAAGAAACATCAGCGCTTGCATGCAGGAGAGCTGGGGTGATTATAAGGCAGCCTCATGCACAGGAGAAAAACCGCCGTTTGCCCTCTTGATCGGCCATGCAATGTTCTACAAGCTCCTTCTTCCTTATTTTGCGAGGCCTTCCTATTCCAGGACAGGAATAAATATGCTGAAATAGAAAGAAAAATAAATATGTGATTTCAGTCATGCTAATTGCAAAATGAATTCCTAAAACTTAACCATGGAGATTAGCACATGTGAGAACCAGCTAGTTCTCAGCTGTGGTGAAGCCATGGATGATAAGCTCTGAGCTTTCTTTGTTGTACTATGTGTAGCTAGCTACTGTACTTTGTACTGAGAAGATTTCTTTCCTTTCTTCCTTTACAGGAAACCAGCACTACTCTATTACCATTAAAGAAAAAGAAAGCAAAAGCAGGGAGTGATTTTGTGAAATTTGAAAAATCAACTTTACCAAAGCCAGTGTTCTTCAGGAAAGCCAAAGGCACCATCTCTTCCACCAGGGCCTCCATGCAGGTAATATGATCCCCTAGATGGCAGTTGTGGGTTTGGGCAGAGTCTGGCTGCTGACCTCTTTTCTGCTGCAGCTGACTGCATAGCCTCACTCATGCTCTCTTTTTCACTCTCTGCTAGTCTCCTAACACAGACAAGTAAAACTGGAAATGCTGTTGCACTTCCTTGAAAACAGTCACACATGCCTCCAGCATATCAGAAAATAAACTGGAGACATCTTTAAAATCTCCTCTCGCCCTCTCCTCCTTTTAAATATACATTTTTGTTGATGGGACGCTATTCTGAAACTGCTTATTTCACAAAAAAAAAAAAAAACGAAAGGATTAAAAGATTCAGCCCTGCTAAGGGACGTTTGAGCTTCCATTTCTTCCCATTTGTGGAGACAAGTAACAGTATAGAGCTTTCAAAAGACTACCCCCTTTTCTAAACTTTCCTAACATATAATACCTTTCCAACCCCTCTTTGCACTTTGAGGCATGAGTGCAATGGGGCCAGTGTTATTTAATACACTAATATTTTCTTAGTTGTTGTCAAGTTATTTTTCCTAAAGTCGTTTTGTATGTGATTTCTCTACAAATAGAATGTGTTTGCTTTTGGCTAGAAAGACAATGCTGCCTTTCCTTTTGAAAGGGCCAGTATGTCAACACTAGAAGCTTGGAGGGGATTTCTAGATCAAATGGAGAAAGTTAGGCTGCTTTACATCAATTTTGATGGGGTAAAAACTTGTAGCATTGCTGCAGAAATCTAACTTTATTTACTGTCTTTATTTTACTTCATAGTTGAATAAGTTGCAATCATCGGGCTCCAAAAAAGTCACCTTTGGCCTGAATAAAAACATGACTGCTGGTGAGTCACATCTGCATGTCTTCACACACTCTCTCATAACATGAGGAAGGGGGAAGCTGTATACACTCACACACACTCGTACTCTCTATCTGTCTAAAACAGAATGATTCTGATCCTCTTTTTGTCGTGATATTTGTATATAGTTTACAAACCACCCCCAAGCCCCAGTCCAGGGGAGGCACTGAAGTTTAGGACATTCTTTCCAAAAGCAAGATTTACACACTTCCAAGATTTTGCTTTATTGACTCACAGATGGAGCCTTATGGATTGTCGCTCTGTTTCATTGTGTTTGCAAACTCTCCATCCTGTGCCTCTTGTTCTACAGGATGCCTTTTAGAGAAATGGGCATTTCACATTCTTCACTGCTCAGTTCTCTTTCCCACCATAAAAGTGACCATGTAGTGATGTCACATGTGATGATAATCTCTGGTGATATCATAGTAAAATTCCAGTTTTATCTTGACTGCCTTTGATTTATGATAGTAATGCGTAAATAAATATCAGTCCCACTCTGGATCCCATGTGTATGCAGATAGTGTTTCCCTGTTAAACTTCTGTGCTGTGGAGCAAGGCATTTGTTTACTTTTTATACATTTAGTCATTTTTTTCTCTCTGAGGTGTGCTATAGGCCATATTCAAATAGAGAGTAGCAGGTTTTTGATATATGTATGTACTTACATTAACATAACACATAACTTAAAGAGAACAAAAGTACCCCTGTGCTAGCAGAGCTGATAACCATGAGCCTCTAGAACCATAGTGTTTACCAATAAGAATAGAGCTGCTTCTTATTCATCATCATCTTTCAAAAGAAAGTATGATGCTGCTGCTCAGGATACCTAGAACACTTGTTTCTGAGGAGCAGGCCAGGAGTCTCTGGTGGTCTGTGATACCTAGGGGAATGATTCACCGCCTCTGTGGTTGCAGCAGACTCCAATTGCAAAGGGGCTGTGCTGAGAGAGTTTTTGGTTGGTTGTTTTCTGTTTTTGTTTGTTTTTGTTTTGTTTTGTTTTTTCCACCTCATACCCATTCTTCCTCAATATTTTAGGTTTCTGATCATTAGCGATGCACACAGATCCAAGGCAGATTTCCTAGTTTGGGCAATTCCGCGATTCACTGATGGGCCCAATTATTCCAGGAATTGTATTTCTTTAACTTGTTTGCTTGTTTTTCAACAGAATTTAAAAAGACTGACAAAAGTATCTTAGTGAGCCCACAAGGACCTTCCCGTGTGGCTTTTAATCCTGAGCAGAAACCCCCTCATGGAGTGCTGAAGTCACCTGCAGGTACCCCAGCAGGAGAGCCTCAAATGAAAAAACTGTTTACTCTGCCAGCTAAGAAGAGACCAACTGCTATGGACTTCTTTTAAACCAACAGAAGTGGCCTACTTTTGTACAGGACATTTCTCTAACCTAGAATATTCTCTGGAGGTATTTTGAACTTTTTTATTTTTTTAAGTTAATATGGATTGTATATACAAGGTTCCGATTGTGACCTGGTATTTTGACTATAGCAGGTACACTGCTATTTTGACACCACTTCAGCTGTATGTTGAAATACTTGTTTTGTCTAAAAAAAAGAAGCAAAAGAAAAGAAACATAATCCAATCTCTGCTCAGGTTTGGTCCACAAAAGGTATGGTCTCTGTCCGTTTCATTCTCAAAAGACTTATTCATTTAATTAAAGAATTTTCAGGGTTAGATTGTTCTGGGGATTTTTTGAGCCAGTTTATGAAAACTTGCACTTCATGCTGTTTAACTGTCTTTCATAGCATGGATATTAAAAAGAAAGAAGACAACGTAGATTTTAAACTTAATAGTTGTTCATGTATTTTAAAACTTTACCCCATCATTTTTCCCACATCACCCTTGGCATCCTGTTTATTCCTCTTCTCAAAATAGTGATTACCTAGTGTCTCAGTTTAAGCACAGCTGAACTTGGGTAATTCTACAGATAGTAAGGAAACATTTTCTGGGATAAGAAGTGCCTAGCTGCTCAGGTGATCACTGATACAAATAAACGTTCATGGTTAGTTGCCTGCTGGTTGAGAACGTGCACACCACATTATTCTTAGCAATGCAAGTGCCAAAGCTGACTTACACTTGTTAAAATGTAAGCTGGCTTGCTCTCTATACTGTAACTGAAGTTACACTCTCATATGGGGGAAATCTTTGATATTTCCAGTAGGTCTTTTGCCCTTGCCCTTTCCTCCTTGCTGGTTTTCCTAAAGGTCTCACAAGAATCCTTTTTTTTCTTTTTTTTTTTCTTTTTTTTTTTAAGCAGCTGGTATCATCACATTTTCCAGAGTTCAGATCTCATTCACCTCTGAATGAACCTCTGATTGTAGTAAAATGAGCTAGATCAGTGTAGTTCAGCGTTGGTTAGGATGTGCATCTCTCAGAAAGCTTCAGTGTCTCTAAATACAGGGTAAAACTTCACAGCCCAAACAGCTTGATTTTGCTTTTGATGTAAAACCAGAAGAATTCTTTCTGTAACACTTCCTTGTATTAAGTTTTTATTTGGATATTTTATTACTGCTGTGCATAGTTTGTTTTTAATTTGCTTCTTTACCAAAGAAGCAAGATGTGCTATAAAGACCATTAATATATTCCAAGCGGGAACAGTGAGGAAGGGAAGAGCAGATGTAAACAAAATCTTTTCTGATATGGTGTAGGAGGTACTTGAGACTTGCTTATGCCAATAAAACATTGGCTTTGCAGCAGATCTCTACATTAGAGCTCAGCCTGAAAGCGCAACCTGGTGCCAGAACAAAGCTGTTCATGAAGCTTCCCACCGGTTACTTCTGGGATCCTATAAAAGGGAGTAGGCCTATGTCATTATCTTCTTTTATGATAATGGGTAAACACTTAACTGCCTCATTCAGCAACATTAAAATCTGTAACATATTTACATGCTTGCATGTTATTTTTACCAGTCTTCACCTACTGTGCTATGCCAAATAGCTCCCCATCAGCAACTGGATTGAAACTGTTCCTTCATAGTTCATCTAGAACATCTTCAAAATACTTGTGTGCTTGCAGATTGCTAACTAGTATCAGTTGCTCAGTTCTAATCCATGACGGTTCTTCTACTGAGTTCACGACAGTCCTTGGCTTGCTTAACTGCCATGAGAGTGTTAAAAATTAATTTTGCCGTTATCATTGCTCATTCAAAATGAAGGACTGAATTTCAGTAGATTTTGTTTCAGTTTGTATTGATTTGACTGATCAGTAAAGAACTCTGGAGAATACATCTGATAAAATTAGTAATATTTGCTGTTTGAGCAATTACTGTTATTTTTTTTAAAAAGTCTCATTGTATATTATCATAATGGTTTTTCTGACAAAATGGTGAGTAGGATTTAACAAGGACTGTTCAATATGTTGTACTGTTTATCTTATATTGTAGGTAAGAAGTTTCTCATGAAATATGCATAAAAGCATTTGTATGTGCATGGCTGTTAATGCGTTATGTTGAAAATGCAGTATTCCTCCAGGATATAGACGCAAACAATCAGTAGGAGGATTTGGTGTGCATAGAGAAGTCCAGTATCAGGGATGCAGTGGGGTTGGTTTGGGGTTTTTTTTGTTTGTTTGTTTGTTTTTTAATAACCTGCAATGGAAATGTATTTAAATGGCTGTCTGGATCTTTTTTAATTGGCTCTAGATCCTTTGATCTGTTACTTGTCCAAATATTTTGTCACCCACAGTGCTAAATGGAGCAGGCAGAAATGGCAGTCAGTGTTTAACTAAAATTTTAGTGATGTGATTGCTTTTGAGGATTCATGAATACTATGTCTGTGCCATGATCCTGATGGAATATTTTGTAAATATGCATGAGTAGTGTGTATTGTCTTCAGTGGTGTCTGGAATTTCATTCAGGACAACATTAAAAACAGAAACCCAACATTGTCAATGCAGTTTAATCTGCATTGTTGGAATAAATTGAGTAAATTACCCAGGACATTTGGGTATTGAAAATTCCAATAAACATTGAAGACAAAAAAGGAGAAATAAATGCAACATCTGGGATACCTAGTATACAGACATCATGGTGCTGTAAGGAGAGAAGTATCTATAGGAAAAAAAGTAAAGCTAATCTAACTGGTTTAATGTCACTTCACAGGTTTTCTTGTTTGTTTTTTTTTCATGATTTTATTACAACTCTGTAGCTGCCGATCATGTTCAGAGTTAAATTAAGGGTAGAGTTGATGTGGCATATCTTTTAAAGGACAGTGTTTTGTAATGGGTGTGTCTCTGCATTTTTGTTATTAATCTGATCAACTTTGTACTTCCCCAGCTCTAATTCTTTATAGCTTCAAGAGAATTCAAAAGCACAAGATCATTTCCTTGCAAAGAAAAAGGTTAACATTATATTTAAAAATAAGGGTATGCAAAATCTTTTATAGTCTGTCAAAGCTTTGTAACTTGGAAAGCATCAAATGTCTTTTTTTTTGGTCTTTTATTTCCTGTGCTTAGATTTAATTACAGGCAGAAAAAAATCCATGTGTTACTTTATGTACATCTGCAACAGCATTGTTAATACAAATATGGCATCTAAACATTAGATCATTTAATCTAGTCCAATAAACCATCTTCTTTGTGGACAGTGTATTTTGAGTAAATTTGTAAATTGGGGAAGGTGTAAATGGGAAAGTTGTGTTCTGGGGCATCCTTGAAAGTACAAAGAACATTGTTCTTGCATGCTCTTACTGCTTTTATTATTATTACTACTATTAATATTGTATAATTAACCAAAACTGATACAGACTGCGACATGTTAGAAGTAGGATTATGGTAGGACATGCTTGTTCATACACCTTGAGCTACTGACCTTTGTAATTGGGCCATAGAGTGGATATCAGCAACTGAAGGATTGCTCAAGAGAAAACAAAAGCAAGTCAAAGGCTGTTATTCCTTAACAATTAAAATTAAAAATTTTAACTTTTAATTAAATACTCTACAGCTATAGTTATGCAGGTGCCAAAGTGATAAGAGATGAGCATTCTCTAAAAGCTCTTTACATGTTCATTAGTAGTAAAACACCACATGGAGTTACAGTAAAAATCCCACACAGAGTGCTACATGTCTCCACCTCAGGTACTGATGAGTCCTTCCATTGGGTGGGATGGATACAAAAATGAATCTTGCTTTTCTGACAGGCACAGAATTTGCAGAAATGCAAAAACATTTTTTTTTGTTTGTTTTGATTTTTGTTTCTTTTTTCAGGCAAAGTGACCTATCCACAGCAAAGGCACTAGCAAAACTTAAATATAAATCTCTCAGGTAGTATTGAAACAGATTTTCATCAGAATAAAATCCTATAGAGGTGATAGTTTTGTTACATACATGTTTATGGATACCTAAATTTTTAGATGGTAGTATGTTCTGATGGTGGTGAAGACCACAGTGACAGAATACAATCTTAAGCACATGTGGATTTAGTTTTTATTTTATATAGTGTCAGGTGGAAATCCTTCTTTGTAGTTCAGCCATGGACCAAGACGTGACTTACCTTAGAGCCTTATGCTGCCTTCGTGCTGTAGAGGATCTCAGCCACATAGGTGCAGTATAGTGCAGTGAAACTTGTACTAGCTACACTAAATGTGATTCTAGTGATCATTGTATGATTCTCATGAGTCTTTATGGGATTCATGCAAGTGGATTGGACTTGGATTGGCATTTCAGTGATCCATATTGGCTGAAATTTCCAAGAAAGCAGAAAATGTTCATCCTCGCAATGTTCTGCAAGGTAACACAAGCATGTTTTGCATTTTATTCCCATCACACAACTCAAAGAGAGATTTAGTGACTTTATCAAGAGTAATACAATGTCTTGTAGAACTAGAAGCTGAGCTATAGAAACAGCCCTCCCTGTGGAAATGGAAGACTATAACTAATGTCTTGATATTCTGGACAGAGGGCATGATTGCTGACATGTAGAATGTTTTCAGCATGTTTGATCAGTGCTGCAGTCAAGTATCTGTAACGGTTGCATCCCAGATTATATAAATTCTTGTTCGGATAAGAGGAGTGGAAAGAATTTTTTCTCCTTTTATCCCTGAAATAAAAAGACTTTGGAGATATGTATTCTCTGCTGTGGGACTTGAACTCATTTTGTACGTGACTTACACAGGCCATTTTAAAAAACAAATTATTTCATCTGCAAAAATGTTGCAACTTATTGCAAATAATACAGTTGATGATTGTAAATAAAATTTGAGGGGAGCAAAAATACTTTTAACATCATCTTGTGCAGTGCTTTCCTTAATATGATTACCTTGTTGTCATCACTTTTTATTAGACAGTGGAGAGGAGAAATCCTTAGTTCTTAAAGAAACCTTATTTAGAAAGTTTAAAAAACTTCCAAAATCAGTTTTTAGGCCCTGCTTACATGAATTTTACCTCAGAAAATGAATTATTTTACATAAATTGATTTTTCAAAAAGATGATGCTGTCCTTGTTCTGTAGATATGTTCTTTACTTCTGAGAGACAGGCTTCTGATTTTAGCCCCTCCAGACTCTCTGATATTGACCCTACACCAGAGGAAAATACAGGCATGCTAAAGGAGGCATTTGTTGAAGTCTTTCACATACAGTAGGTCTTTTTGCGCCCCCCCCCCCTTTTTTTTTTCCTTAGACTACACTTTAAAGCATAGGCTTAAAATCCTTCCTACAAGCCAACGTTATGTGGCAATTCCTTTTGGAGGATTAAAACAGAGAAGGAGACTTATTACTAATATAATCCTTTTGGCCTGCAGGCCACTGTTTTGAAATATCACAATGTTTTGGCATCAACATCAGCAGATAATTAGCCTACTAGCCAATTTCAGAGTTGTAAAGAAAAATAACAATATCCAGTGGCTTCAGCATGAACATTTTAAAACATTCCACACACACAAAGCATTGTAACGTGGTGTAATTACACAGTTCCTAAGCTAAGCTGTTCCTTATTTACGTTTCTCTTTCAGATGTTTGTTTTCTGTAATAAAAGTAAAGCTTTTGGTGATTTGAGTTCTGCTTACTATGTGTTTTTAATACAGGTAGGAGTTCTGCAGTCTTAGAAATTATTTCTTGTGTATGTTCCTGCAATAGTTGTTGCTGAAGAATTGCAGCTGCTCTTCCTCTGGTCTGACCATTGAAGACTACTCACAGGGCTCACCAGATGGGGAAGGTAGTGTAATGCTCAGCACAAAAGTATTCATGCAAGATCCAAAAAAAAAAAAAAAAGTGAAAGGGAAAAAGATTGAAAACAGGATTCAAGATCTTAATACCAAAAAAGAAGACTTCTCCTCTAAGTCCAGTAAGATTCTGGATGCATCGTTTCCTATAATTTCTTTCTGCTGGTGGACACTTTAGTTTAATCAAGGCTTAGTTGGACTCCAGTTTTGACCATTAATTTGTGATCCTGCCCAGAGCAGGAACGCAATGCTAAAATAGCTCTTATTGAAGAAATTTTGCTTTCTACCAGCTAGTGAGTATGAAGAAGGAATCCGTGTATTACATACCACCTCTTTGACAGAGATTTGTGAAAAATGCCAGCAGTTATGTTCTCCAGGAAAAGGAACTGCACAGTCTTAATTTGTGGAGAGTAGATCTACTTCCAATGTGGAGTCATCTTTTCATCAGCTTTGCTGCTATGATAGAACAGCAAAGTGTTGGAGACATTTGCCATAAAATGCAAGCTGAAACTATAAACGCTTCTATAATCAAGTATGTGTTCTTCCCTCTGCAGAGTATTGCCAAGGAGCAATTTCACCTCCAAAAAGAAAGCCCTCGAGTCTTTGTCGTTAGTCTTTGTGAGAGAAAGAACAGGAATCATAGATGAGGTCTTGTGCAGGTTCCAGGTAGGCTGTCAGAAGGGAGAGATGCAGTGAGTGACCTGTCTTTCCTGCTTGGGGATCCAGGGATCCACTCAGGACCCTTTAAGGCAAGAGAGTAACAAATTGCTACTTGTTTCTCACAGGCTATGAAACTGGCCCTTAAGGGCCTGAACTCCAACACAGTCACTTGCTAAAAGGTAGGAGGTATTCTGGCTATCCCTGCACGCGCGTACTTTGGAGCTCAGTGAATGAACTGCTTGGGGTACAGAAGAATTTTTAACATATGTGAAGATAGTAAGATTTGAAGGAAAGCAATATGAATGCCAGGCACAGGAATCTGCAGTCGTCCATTGGCATGTTCAGGGCTTGAATATGGTACAAACAACTTTATTGATCATTCCTAACCAGCCAAGGAGCCTACCATTGCTGATGATAATGATACAATATGCAGCTGACATAGCTGCCAGGACCAGATGGTAACTTGCAGTCTTCACCCATTCATCTCATGTAATCTTTGCATTTTTTCTGTGTCGGTTTAACTTATTTAATTATAGGAGTTGTTATACTGGTGAAAACCCCTTTATTATCAAACCTTCTGGCATCTTGGTGGATGTTCTTCGCTGCGGTGTTTGTTCTTTTTTATGTAAAGAAGTTCTCTCTTCCTCCCTTCCATCCCAGGATAACAAATTTAGGAAGATGAAAGATCCTCATAGGAAATTATCCTGTATGAAGCATCCTACTTTCAATTAGGCAAGAGACTAAAATAAGTCCAAAACAATGTTCTGTTTTCTGACTTTCCCTTTTCAGGGGCATGAATCTAGATTCTGTGGCTTGCACACAGTTGTATTGCTAATATTTGCATGTGTTTATGCTAATGGCCTGTATTTCTTAGATTCTCATTTCTTTCGCTGGAGTTGGAAGGTGGCTACTTTTTGAATTGTTGACAGGATCTTAAGCAGTGTTATCTTAAATTTCAGAAAAATGTTAATTATTCATGTTACAAGAATGAAGGCTAATGATGAATTTCCACCGAATTTTTGCAACTTTGGCTCTTTGCATGAATTTCATTTCTAGAGAAAAATGCGTGGGGTTTTTTTACAGATACCAATAGGTGCTAAACCAACAGTGCACTTTACTAGTAAGTGTTATCTAGCAAACCTAAAATCATTCTGAAATTACTGATAGCTTTGACTGTTACGAGTTTGATATGAAACCCTAATCCTTCTAATGTCAGTTATTTCATTCTACCATTATATTTTTGTACTAAGCAGGAAAATCAGAGCTAACTAGATTAGCATTTGCTACTAGTCCCAATGGTCAAAGCTACAATAGTGGGAGAATTGACCCCTGGTAACACAGGCAAAAGCAAGAGTAAGTTAGAGGAGAGTTTCTAGCCTGGAAAAAAGAAAGTAACATCCCTTGATTTCTGATATCTGTCCACTGTTAAGACTAATCTTGCTAATTAGTGAAATGATATTCTACTAATTAGTGAAATTATACTAACTGGAAAAAAAACTAAGTAGTTTTCTTGGGAACTTAAAGCTTAAATTAAAGTAAAATGTGTTTTTGTAATTACTGAAGTAAAAGAACAAAATGAAATTACCATTACCCAGGTAACCGGACTAAAAATAGATACAGTATTAGTCAGCTTACCATCTACCCCCTGCAGCTTGATCTCAAATGCAAATCTGTTCCGTTTAGATCACAGCAGTGGCCTGAGTTCCCTGTGCACATTTCCCCAGGGAATAAATTGTGTAGGGATGTAGCTTTGCCCAAGCTAATACCCCTGAGCAATGGGATCTGAAGCAAGTGACTCATGACTGCAAGACGACAACATGTGACGCAAGACACACATACACACATGGAACAAACTGCTGAGAAATGCAGTTCGTGACTGTGAGGTTTGTTCTCCCTGCTAGGAATGGCCTTGTTCTTTTCCAGCTGTTATCAGGCTCTATAAAGCAAATGCATGTACTATTGCATTTCAGATCCAAAATCTGCATCAAGCAATTTTCAAGGTTAAATGATAAAAAGGTAGATACTGAAGTGTTTGTGATTTCAAACTACTAAAAGCAATGAAATCAACACATTTTCCTTCCTTCTTTTCTTTCAAGTGCCTTAAAAATGAAGCAAACTCCAAATTAAAATATTTACATGCATTTCTCTAATACTACTATCATGATGGCATGTTGCATTGCACTGTATTGCATTGTAGCTGCTTGCATCTCCTACCTCTTTGCTTACCAGAGCAGGGTTTTGGTCTGTTGCTAGAACTGTTACATTGGTTGACAAAGAGCTCTGCTGCCTCTTTAGCTATGGCGAATTATTATACAAGAACCAAACAAAACCAATAACTGAGGTTTAACTCCCAACATTATGATTTTTTTTCTCTTTCCTGTTAGAGTGACAGAGCACTGGAACATGTTGCCCAGAGAGGTTGTGGAGTCTCCTTCTCTGGAGATACTCAAAACCCACCTGACACGATCCTGTCTAACATGCTCTAGGTGACACCTGCTTGAGCAGGGAGGTTGGACTAGATGATCTCCAGAGGTTCCTTCCAACCTCAACCATTCTGTGATTCTGTGTGACCAGACTACAAGTTGCTATTAAGCACAGTAGTTCCTTTGCCTTCCGCACAAACATGCAAACTTATACCAGCCAAAGGAGGCTTTCTGCTTTCTTTTCATTAACCATTTTGTTACATGGGTACAGGAACAAGAAGGTGTAGACAAGGGGACTAGCAGAAATATTTGTATACCAGAACTGGAAATTGTAACAGTGTAAGAGGTGTTGCAGCCTGGAATTTTGCAACAAAATGCTGTACTGTTTTGGAAAGGGGAGTATTATAGTTCTCAAGAGGTAAGGTTGAGGTTCAAGAATCCCACTCAGTACAATGCTGGACTGCATTCCACTTGTAATGGTGGTAGTATTTTAAAAAGAATTTTGTCATCCTTGCCCTATCTGTCATCTTGATACTCAGCCCTTTTTGCATTATTCATAGGAGCAGTTTCCTTTACTTCAATAAAACAGTATGATTGCAAGACTGGGTCTGACATTTGGAGGCTGATACATTGCCTGGTCTCCCTTGGGCCCCATTGGAAAAGCCTTTTTGTGAAAATGCTCAGAATAATATATGGACCTTCTGCAAGTCAGTAATACAGAACAGATTTTAATCAGAGGTGTAAGAGAATGGCTATTCCACTGTTAGTCTTCTGATCATAGTCTCTTAATATTTTAAATGATTTTTCTTTATAAGATTACAAAGCAAGGCTACTGTGGGATGTGTCTGGGTCTTCATATTGAGAAGTTTTAAAGGCTACAAGAGAAGGGAGTACTCACCAGTTTCCATGACTGGATGTGGAATACAGAATTACATTGTTTTCATTATTTACGGCCTATTATGGGGACTGATTCTCTCAACTTTGCCTAAAGGAAATTGGAACATCTATGATTGTATTATATATACATATAATACAATATATAATACACTCATATAGTATATACTATACAGGCTTATTATAATCACTAGTGCGGCCAGTATGGATTTAAGCCCAACTATCTTCCTGCATGCTATTTTTCACCAAAGCTAATAGCATGCCAACCCCGCTAGTTTGCAGTTTTACTTTATTCTAGGTTTCTGAAAAATAGGAACGATTGGTGCTCTTTTTCTATTAAAGCCAGCAGCCCCAACTGCTTGTCAAAAAATTTAGATTAGTCATCCTGATTCCTCCATGTAGAATAGGTTAAATGGTAAGATTCATGTTCAATGAGCTACTTTGTTTTTCTAAGAAAATGGCTCTTTCTCCACTATTGCTGACAATTCTTAACAAAGCTAATAATTTTAATATAGGTCAAGTGAAAATTTGGTCTGAAACAAGCATAATGGTCCCCTCATAAGTCAAATGCTGGAAATACTTTATTATTGTTTTTGTTGCTATTACAGTCACAATTTGAGGGGTATTTTAACAATGTGTCTTAGCAAACATTCAACTAACTAGCAAGAATCTGTCATAAATACCGATGATCTCCTGATTAGGGAATACAGAATTACAGTCTATGCTGTTCAATTCTGCTACTTAAAGACTTATTTAGGCAAGGAAAGGCTATCAATATGACTTTTAAGAAAACTTGACCTTTTATCTTCTGTGGAAGCATGAAATGATTTGGAGAATCCTTATACAAGTTACAAAATCTTTTGTGGTTAAGACCCTCTCTCTATGCATCTTTATCAAGCTGAGTGCTCCATATTCCAGGCAGCCCTATATCATTGCTGCTAATATAGAAAATCAGGATGGCAGGAGACCTTTGTAGACAGATGTAGTCTGCACTCATGTTCCAACAAAAATCAAATATCTTCAATATGCATAAAAGATATTTGTTCCACTAGTTATTTAAAAACAAGCAGACCAAAGACGGAAACTCAACAACCTTCTGAAGCAATGCTGCTCCTTCATTATGGACATATTCCTGTTGTCTTTGTAGCTGTGTCTTATGCATCTGTAAGTTGTTATCAAAGTTTGTCTTTGATTAAATTAAAGAAAGCATTTCCTCCCAAGTTGTGTGTTTGGAGCCTTAGATCATTTTACGGCCTCCTGAATCAGTCTTTCATGAAAAGCAGTTCCCAAAACTTGACAGTACTCCACCAAAAACCCTATCAATGCTGAGTGTGCTGGAAGGATTTCTGCATATGTCTTGCAGACTGTATTTTTGTTTATGATGTCCAAAAGGTCATTACCTTCACTGCAATACTGTGATATTGCTGACTCCTGTTAAGCTTGTTATTCACAGCAATTTCACAATTTCTTCATGCTTTAGGAGCTGGAATTCCAAAGGGCAGCAGCACAGATCTAGGAAGTAAGCAACCTGGGCAATAAATGGCCTGTAAAGATGTTTATCCTGTCTGCCCTGGAGCAAAGCTAGAGGGTCTGTAAAGATGTATATCTCCTTGGTCTGCTAACTGACCAATTGTGCTGTGTATTGCCCCAGGCCTGCCGCAGGGTGTAGTGCTTTTTGCTGCTGTGACAGGCTTGGCAAAGGCAAGTGAGGGAGACATGAGAAGGATTTAGGGGAGCTGTAGAAGAAGGATATAGAAGGAACAAGGAAAATTGGTGGAAGAAAAGTTGCCAGTTGTCATCTAGACTATCCTCTCCCTAGATCATATTGTGATAATCTTCTATTACAATTCATAATTTTCAGACAATATCCAACTCTGGCCAAGGAGAACTGCTTTGATGGGAGAGGTTACCTTAGCGACCCTGGCATGGGCTGACTTGGGAATTTTCTGACAGAGGGCTCAGGGGCTTATGAAAGGACTGGAGTGTAATTGTACTTGATTTGGCTGTTTTTACTAGTTCAGACTGAACAGAGCTGCCTTCACTTGAAACCCAATGAAGAAGCAAAACCTGATCAGACAGGCCACTGCTTCAAAAGGAATGGTACAAGAATGAGAAGCACATCTGCATCCAAGATAGATGTAATTTTCTAATGTTCTGTATTGTTTAGGCTCCACTTAACACTAGACTTTTCTCAAAGGATAAAACACTATCCTTTTTAGGCTTTCCCATTTACAACTACAGTAAGATTCTTGAAAAGCATGGTTTGATTTGGAGAAAACACAGTAAAAGTTTAAGATATCAGTATCCTTATCCTTAGTTCCTTAAACTTAGTAGGAATTGGAATCTAGGTCTTTCATCTAAGCAGAAGTGACAGACGCAATATCTGAATATCCTTGGTGTACCTAGAACTTGGAAGCCAGAAATGATTCCTGCTCTGCATGTTCTTCAAATCCTAGAAACAGGGTGTAGTGCTTTTTGCTGCTGTGACAGGCTTGGCAAAGGCAAGTGAGGGAGACATGAGAAGGATTTAGGGGAGCTGTAGAAGAAGGATATAGAAGGAACAACGAAAATCAGTGGAAGTTGCCAGTTGTCATCTAGACTATCCTCTCCCTAGATCATATTGTGATAATCTTCTATTACAATTCAAGGCCAGGAGCTTGAGCAGGTGTCATCCCAGTAGTACTACAGCATCAGCTGTAGGGAGTCATCTGTAGTAGAAAGCCTAGGGCAGCTTCTCTATTGCCTACATTTGATCTGACCTGAACTGTTTTTTTTTTATTCTAAGGAAGCTCTTTCTCACACAACAATTTGATCTTTACCCCATAAACAGTCATAGTAACACCCAGATTTGGGGGAATATCTAGGAGTTAGTCTTTTCAAATGGAGTATTACTTGAGAAGGATAGCATGGCAGAATGCATAATGACTAAGTAGTTGAAGGCTAGCTTTACTTTCTCCTCTGACAAATACTCCTGAGAAAGGGGCCTGACTGCCTAAGGAGCAGGTAGGGCAAAGTTTGTAGAAAACCACTGCTTGAAAACGATGTACTCACATTTAGATGAACTGCCTTCTGGAAAGGAAGAAAAATTGTTTTGCTGTCTTGGTGTTGCTTGTGACAACTTTTTTAGTGTATAGAAATAGAGGCTTAGCTGTATTTTGTATCTTTTGGCTAGATATTCAGCTGCTGTTGAGTCATCCCCCTTGCTTACGTCTGATTGCATAAGTAGGTTCCCCTGCTTAATCCATGAAAAGACTGAAATCTTTACAGTTTAGAGTATAAGTGGGGGCATCAGTTGTTCCTCTAGGGTAAGTATGAAGATGTAGAAGTAATTTGCCTTTGGAGCTTTAAGAATAATAGGAAGAAAGTAGCAATCCTGCACAGAATTTGTTTCTCAGTTTCTTTAGGGAAACAGCATGTGGTCCCCTGTAGCAAACATTCTTTCACCGCCAGCAGCTGCACAGAGGACAGACCTCTGCATCTGCACTCTTGCTGCCTTCCTAACAAGAGCTTTAGCTTTGCTACCCCTACTGTAGTTTGCTTGCTCAGGTACACAATCAGCCTGGCATTAGCTATGCTCAGATGTGTGAGATGTGTGAGAGCTCCCTGACCATATTCCTTGCCCTGCCTATGTGGCCTAGTAGCTGCAGGAGTACTGTACAAAACCTAAGGACAAACATTAATAAACATATGATGTGTGCTTTACTTCTTGGGGAAGGAACTTACTGTAGTGAGAATGTCAGATGTGCTTGGGCAGTTTTTAGAAAGAATTGCTGTATCTGTCAGAACACTTCCTGATACCATCTCCGGACAATATATCACTATCAGGAAGGGGAAGTTATAGTCAGAGCAGGCAATTAGGCACAGCACAAAACATTACTGTCAGTGCACAACTATTTTAACAGAGGCCTAGACTCTCCTGACAATACTGTGAGGCCTACAAGATGTATTTCTTGAGTCATCTCCAAATGGAATATATGGTGGTATGTATGCATCATAAGCTTGCGAGGTCAGAGAGGAACATTGCTGGGGAAGGGAGAAGGAGGAGGACCAAAGGACAACATCTGTTTTCCAACAATTGCCCTCCAGCCTGGAGGAAGGCAGAAGAAATGTTAGGCTTCAGGGTATTAAGAGCTATAGAAAAAATATAGGACAATAACAACATTTCAGCATTTGCTAAGTTGTGTTTGTAGAGGCTTTAAGAGTAGCACAATGAGAGTGCAAATGTTCTCTCTTCTAAATAGCAAGTAATAGCCGCCCATTTGTAAAGCACAGGATGCATGAGGCACTTGCTATTAAATGAAAAACAGTGGTTACACTTCAGGCTGAATGAACAAGTTTAAGTGGGTTTCCTGTTAACTGATTGCAATGTGTAACTTATATAGGTATGTATCACAAAACAGCCTATGTGTTCTTTGGAAGTGCATGATGAAAGAGGCATGTGTATACGGCATATGGCTTACTCCATATATGCATGTTTGCTTATAGTGTGTTCCGCACTTGCTTACGCAGTATTAAACAAGCAGAGCTGGAAGCTTCTGCTGTTAAGATTGCCTAACCTTTTCCATGCAAGATCTTACATTTAGTTTTTCATAAATTTGCCAAGCTCTGAATGTCTGCATAGCCATTTTCTGCTGTAGATTTGCTTTGGAGGAAGAAAAGGAGAGAAGACAGAGGGAAAGAATATCAGCTAGAATAGTTAAGTCATATCTGGAAATGAGTGTTGCAGAAAATACAGACTATCCTCTCACCACATTTCTGGCGATCTTTCTTTCAAAAGATATTAACATCTTATTGCTGTTTATTGGAATCCTGGCCTTCTTACTTCAAGGGAAAGGGCGCTTTCCCATCAAGAATGTTCATTTTGCTTATATTATGAAAAGCAGCCCCAAATTTAATAGAGTTCATTAGCCTCTGTGAAGAAAAAAAGATTGTATATGTCCTGTTATGATTTGTTAGTACTTCAAATTCTTCAAAATTTTGTCTTCATTAAAGGGGATTTGGCCTGCAGCTCCCAGTCTGGACTCTGAGCATCCTGTCTGGTCTCATCACTGCAAACTGGAGCAAGGAGCCTTACCTTGTCCTCCTTTGTGAGTCCAGGTAACATCTATGAGGCTTTTGCCTGCTTTGAATACAGAGGGACCAGAGCCAGATCCATGTTGCTGGGGAGAGCATGAGTGGGGTACGGGGCAAGGAGTTTGAATTAAGAGAGAAAGGTGAGACAAAAACACAGTAGGGTTAAGAGTGATGACTGGAAGTTGAGACTAGATAAGGACACACATTAGGGAACTATGGAAAAAAAAGAAAAAACTGTGAAGTTGTTGGAGGTAAATGGTGGTTATTGGAGCTAGAGGAAGGAACAGAGTAGCTGAAGTCAGAGGAAAAATTAGAGGAACAATGGGCACAAAAAGTTAGAGATGCAAGAGAAGAGAGTGTTGAGGAGAAAAAAGATCTGGCAAGGAGCTTTGGCTGTAGGAATACTAATATGATGAGAGGAGGTAGATTAGGACTTGGGATCCTGAAGGATGGGGAGTGACTGAGTGGTGAAAAGCAAGCAAGGAACCTGGAGAGGGAGAATGGAGATGGGTGACCAGAAACCGAGGAGGATAACATCCTTATATACACCTCCGTCTCTAATTCTTCTGCCTTGCCCTGCCATCCAGACCTGTCCACTTGAGATAACCTCCTCATGTGAAATGCTGTTTTGTTATGTTTTCCCAAATTGCTTTATCTTGAGCATATATGGCTCAGATTCCCAACTGGAATCATTGGTCTGACCCAAGACCAGATACTCCAAGGGGTCGTACCAACTTCTACAATTCAGGAAAATACCTAAATTTTATAGGTGATGGAGGGAGAATTCTCAGGTTTAGTTCCATTGGAGTCTATTTTCTATTGTAACACTTACCCTAAAGTGGTAGCAACACTACTCTTCTCCTCCCTTGTGGTAAATCCAATCCCTCTAAGATTATCAATATCTCAGACATTCATCTAACAGCTAATTCATCAACGTATGGGAAGCCAGGGCAAAGAAATAAAAGGAAAATGTTAATCAACTAGATTTCTGTACAAATTGTTTTGCATCATATCCTCAAACACGAACTGAGGAATTGTAAACTAAAGTAGAAACTGTTAGTTATAAGGCCAACCTAAAACAAGTTCTAAATTGTGAGATTGGAGTGACAACAGGAAAGCGAGAACATTTTGCTCCCTCGTTTTCCAACTGTTTACTTATGATGCGGAAAATACTCTTTCGTATTGCTGAAAAAACAATCAGGTTATTTAAATTGTCAATTTAAAGCTATACATTAAGAAGGACCAGAGGCTTCAGGCATGATTTCTTGTTGAGAAGCAATCTTTAACTGAACTTGTGACGGTCAATAACGACAAATGGCCAGAGGAAGGTGAAATTCCAAGGCTTGTTACGAAGTCCTATCTTTGCTGTGTCTTGATGTATTGTAGCATTTGCCAACAAAAACAGCTTCTTTCGCTCTTTGTCAGCACTCTGAAGGTTATTTGGGTCAATAATACATAATTGCGCTCGCTTCAAAATCTCACTGAGTGCTGCGTTCTGTCAGAGCCTCCACGGCTTAGGTCTGCCTGCTACCACAGTGTGTCATGTGTGGGTGTCTGTGGTGTCAGCAGCTTCTCAGCACGTTATGGATGTTTGAGGAGGGATGTGTGCACTGCTGGTGGTCTCTCAGCATGCGGGGACAGTGGCTGGGAGCACGCTGTGGTGCAGGTGTGGGTGGCTAGTGCTGTGCAAGGGGGCAGCATGGGGAAGTGTTGATAGCAAATGGGGGTTAGCAGGCAAGATGTGTGGGGTGTGAAGGTTGAAGGCTGATGTTACCTATGCTGGCTGATGTTGGGTGCTGGAAGCATGTGAGGCGTGGAAGTGAGGTGCGAAGGCAGGAGAGGGACACACACAGCTGGTGTGAAATGTGGGGCTGGGGGAAGGGTGGCCCTGTGCGGAGCTCACCAGTAGCCCAGCCGAGGGCAGTGGATGTACTGTGTGGGGCTCGGGAGGAGGTGCGGGGCCTGGCACCTGGGTAAGGTGCATGTGAGTGTCCATGTGCTCAGTGTGCGTAATGTGATGATGGTGTTAGAGCTACTGGGGAGGGGGGGACACCTGTGTCGCAGGAGGGTATAGGTGTCAGTAAGTAACTCTGCCTGTTTGGGGGAAAAAAAATAAAAGCAATTCCCCTCATGGGGACGAGGGCAGGTGGAGGAACGGCTTGTGCCCAAGGGCGGTGCGTGTGACTGCGAGCGACCGAGCGAGCGAGGGTGGCACAGCGTGGCGCAGGGAGAGCACCGGCGCTGTCCGTCGGCGGGAGGAGGTGGGGGGGGTCGGTGACGCTGGGGTCGGTGCCTCAGGGTGCGTGTCACGGAGTAGTGCCCGCCGCGCCGCGGGGCCGCTGCCGAGACCGCGAGCGGGCCGGGCCGGGCCGGGCCGCCGGGGGCGCGGGACAGCGCGTGCCCTGCGTGAGCGGGGGGAGGCGGGCGCAGCGGCGGTACCTGCCGCCCTCTGCGCGGCGGGGCGGGGCGGGGCGGCCGTTAACGGCCGCGGGTGGCCGGATGGCCGCGCGCCCGCTGTCGGCAGCGACGCGAGAAGCGGCTCTTAGGTGCCCGCGCCGATCGCCTGTCTCCGGCGGGGCCCGCGGCGGCAGAGGGCGGCGCGCGCCGGCTCGCGGCCGCCCCCGCGCTCCCCGCCTCCCGCGCGGGGTGGCAGGGGGAGAGAGGGCGAGCGCGTGACGGCGCGCAACGCCCA